>NC_041383.1:34527592-34566415 GCF_002162155.2 Triticum dicoccoides
TGGGACCCACCGGACGGGCCACCGTATTTTGTGAAAAAAATGTTCCCCCCGCTGTCAGCTCGGACCCACCGGAAGTGCCTCCTTATTACGCACAAAAAAATGAATACTCCCCCTGCTAGCTGGTACCCACCTTAGTGGGAGGCTGACTTGTGGGCCTACTAAGTTGATGGGGCGGAGGGCTTTGTCAACTTAGTCAATATGAACGATTCTAACTCCAGTGACCGTACGATGTCCATCCAACGGCCGTAGTGCTTCTTCAACCTCTGGTCTTCTTGCTCCAGCCGCCCAAAGCAGCACCGGTCGTGTCGCCTGCTCCTGCCTCCTGTAGCTGGCTGTGCTGCCGCGGAGGCCTCACCGCCCCCTACTATTCCCACCGCTGGCTAGGCCCTGTGGCGATGACAGCCTCACACCGCAGCCGAATGAGTGAACCCTCATACTCCTCTCCGCGTGGGCATCTACTTCCGCGTCTTCACCGGCTCTGCGTCGTCCCCTTCCTAGGCCTCACCGTCGTCCATCGCCCTGGTGCTCTCGGCACGGCATGGTCAACATGGTCAAGGAACGACTTCCATCGGACGTGGACTGTACGTGGAGAGGCTGAAAGCTGGGTCCACGGCCACAGCAAGGAAGTGCCTCCTTATTACGTGGAAAATAATGATTCATCCACCTGACAGCAGGGACCCACCGGATGGGCCACCGTATTTCGCGAAAAAAATGTTTCCCCCTGACTGCTAGGACCCACCAGCTACACCTTCGCACGAAAGGAAGTGCGTCCGGGAAAAAAAACGATTCGACCCCTGACTGCTGGGACCCACCAGCTACATCTTTGCACGCAAGGAAGTGCGTCCGGGCAAAAAAATATTCGCCCCCTGATTGCTGGGACCCACCAGCTACATCTTCGCAGGCAAGGAAGTGCCTGACAGTCGGGACCTACCTAGTCGAACCGTACATAGTGTTGTCATTCTGGTCGCGAACGTGTACGTACATATATACTGGTGGATGTAGAGGCGCGCACCTGCCGTAGTAGAGGAGCGCACGTAGCATGTACACGTACGTACAGTGGCCAGGGTGCAATAAAGAAAATCCGGCCACGTACGTACATACGGGCAGGGTCTCGAACGCCTACTCGCGCATACGTACGGCCAGGGCTCGTGTTAATGGGGAGGCAACGGAATGCGTCGTGTTCATGGGGAGGCAACGGAAGCGTCGTGTTCATGGGGAGGCAACGGAGTGCATCGTGTTCATCGGGAGGCAACGGAACACGTGGGAGCCAACCGGCTGGGTCGGAACGGAATGCGTGGTCGTGTTCATCGGGAGGGCTTGGGTGGAACAGGCAATGCAAACAAGGCATGGCATACCGCAGAACGGAGGAAACAGACCTCCTACATTCGGAATGTGTTCCTGTCGATCGGGAGGGGTCTGGCGTACCGCAAAACGGAGGAAACGGACCTCCTACGGTCGAAACGGGGGTCATATTGATCGGGAGGGGTGTGGCGTACCGCAAAACGGAGGAAACAGACCTCCTAAGGTCGAAACGGGGGTCCTGTTGATCAGGAGGGGTGTGGCGTACCGCAAAACGGACGAAACGGACTTGTGTTGGAGCGCTATGGTCAAAACGGGGGTCCTGTTCATCGGGAAGGGTGTGGCGTACCGCAAAACGGGACTCCACAGGATACTGTTCATCTTCACCATCGACCTCCTCCAGCCTCCACGGGCTACCGTCGACCTCCTCCAGCCTCCACAGGCTCCTGTTCATCTAGCCTCCACCACGCGCTACTCCACCAGCTACTGTTCAACCACCCCTCCACGGGCACCCCTCCACCGTCTACTGTTCATCCAGCCCTCCACACCACGGGGTCCTGTTCATCCACCCCTCCACGGGCACCCCTCCACCTTCTATATTCATCCAGCCCTCCACACCACGAGGTCCTTTTCATCCAGAGGCAACACCACCGCTCACTATTCATCCACCCCCCCGGCAATGCTCACTGTTCATCCAATCGATCGGCTTCAGTTAGCAGCAGTAGTGAAGGAATCGCTCGATCGGGTTCAGTTAACAACCATCGATCGATTGCTCGGGTTCAGTAACGCGTAGCCTGCAGAGCAATCGCTCGGGTTCAGTTAGAGCCCAACGCCTCACTCGGGTTCAGTTAGAGCCAATGCCTTGCACACATGCCCGTATGTGTACGAGAGAAACACGCATCGCTCGGCCCCCAACCTCCCACCGTAACCGGGAACTCCCTGAAATTTTCCTCGGCCTCGCTTCTGCCACGGTTTTTTCCATCATGGACGGCCCAAAGAATGTCATGCAGCTGCGTCTCCGGCCCGCCCAGGACGAAAAGACCATTTTCTGTCATGATTTTTTGTCATAGAAGTAGGAGCCCACCACATCTATGATGATACCGGGTTTTGCCACAATTATCGTCACAGAAGTGTCATATGTATGACAGGAAAAAAATTCGTTCGGCCCAAAATGTCACGGATGTGTCTTTTTTTGTAGTGCTAGCTCCTCCCCGAGCTCCGCCCGAGCGCCACCGTCGCCGCCGCCCGCTGCTGCCGCGCCCTGAGCCATCTCCTCGCCTCCCCGACGCATCCATCGGCCTCGCCACCGTCGCCTACGCCTTATGCACCGATCCAAGCAACGCCGGAAGCCCCGAATCGTCGTCTGCTACGTCTCGAGCTTGCATTGGATTTCCTGAAGAGGAGAGGATGATGCATCACAGTAGCGTAAGTATTTCCCTCAGTTTTTGAGAACCAATGTATCAATCCAGTACGAGACCACGCACAAGTCCCTCGTACCTACACAAAACGATAGAAACTCGCAACCAATGCTTAGGGGTTGTCAATCCCTTCACGGTCACTTACGAGGGTGAGATCTGATGGAGATAATATTTTTGGTATTTTTGGTATAAAGATGCAAAGTAAAAAGTAAAAGCAAAAGCAAGTAAAGAAAGTGATGGAGATTGATATGATAAGAATAGACCCGGGGGGCATAGGTTTTACTAGTTGCTTCACTCAAGAGCATAAGTATTCTACGATGGGTGAACAAATTACAGTTGAGCAATCGACAGAATTGAGCATAGTTATGAGGTTATCCAGGCAATGATCATGTATATAGGCATCATGTCCGTGACAAGTAGACCGAAACGATTATGCATCTACTACTATTACTCCACTCATCGACCGCTATCCAGCATGCATCTAGATTATTAAGTTAAAAACAGAGTAATGTCTTAAGCAAGATGACATGATGTAGAGGAATAAATTCATGCAATATGATAAATACCCCATCTTGTTATCCTCGATGGCAACAATGCAATACGTGCCTTGCAACCCTTTCTGTCACTGGGTAAGGTCACCGCAAGATTGAACCCAAAGCTAAGCACTTCTCCCATTGCAAGAACTACCAATCTAGTTGGCCAAACCAAACGGATAATTCGAAGAGACTTGCAAAGATAACTCAATCATACATAAAAGATTCAGAGAAGAATCAAATATTTTCCATAGATAAGCTGGATCATAAACCCACATTTCATCAGTCTCAACAAACACACCGCAAAAAGAAGATTACATCGAATAGATCTCCACGAGAGAGGGGGAGAACATTGTATTGAGATCCAAAAAGAGAGAAAAAGCCATCTAGCTACTAACTATGGACCCGAAGGTCTAAAGTAAACTACTCACACTTCATCGGAGGGGCTATGGTGATGATGTAGAAGTCCTCCGTGGTAGATGCCCCCTCCGGCGGAGCTCCGGAACAGGCCCCAAGATGGGATCTCGCGGATACAGAAAGTTGCGGCGGTGGAATTAGGTTTTTGGCTCTGTCCCCGATCTGTTGGGGGTACGTAGGTATATATAGGAGGAAGTAGTACGTCGGTGGAGCGTCAGGGGGCCCACGAGGTAGGGGGCGCGCCCAGGGGGAAGGGTGCGCCCCCCACCCTTGTGACCGCCTCTGGCACTTCTTGGAGTAGGGTCCAAGTCTCCTG
This sequence comes from Triticum dicoccoides, assembly GCF_002162155.2. Classification (NCBI taxonomy): domain Eukaryota; kingdom Viridiplantae; phylum Streptophyta; class Magnoliopsida; order Poales; family Poaceae; genus Triticum; species Triticum dicoccoides. The sequence continues at coordinate 34,531,576 of NC_041383.1, forward strand.
GATCATGTTCGGTGAGAAGATCACGTTTCCGAAGGTTTCATTCCGTTTGGACTCTGTTTGATATTCCGTTTCTTCGAAACACTAAAATAGGCAAAAAAACAGCAATTCTGGGTTGGGCTTCCGGTTAATAGGTTAGTCCCAAAAATAATATAAAAGTGGAAAATAAAGCCCATTATAGTCCAAAACAATAGATAAAGTGGCGTGGAGCAATCAAAAGTTATAGATACGTTGGAGACGTATCAGGCATCTCCAAGCTTAATTCCTGCTCGTCCTCGAGTAGGTAAATGATAAAAAGAGAATTTTTGATGCGGAGTGATACTTTGGCATAATTTCAATGTAAATCTTCTTAATTGTGATATGAATATTCAGATCCGAAAGATTCAAGACAAAAGTTCATATTGACATAAAAATAATAATACTTCAAGCACACTAATCAAAATAATTATGTCATCTCAAAATAACATGGCCAAAGAAAGTTCATCCCTACAAAATCATATAGTTAGGCTATGCTTCATTTTCGTCACACAAAGATGTTCCCAACTTCTATACCCCCGATGACAAGCCAAGCAATTGTTTCATACTTAAATAATCTCAAACTTTTTCAAGCTTCACGCAATACATGGGCGTGAGCCATGGATATAGCACTATTTGTGGAATAGAATATGATGATGGTGATTGTGTGGAGAAAAAAAAAAGGAGAAAGTCTCACATTGACGAGGATAATCAACGGGCTATGGAGATGCCCATCAATTCATGTCAACATGAGGAGTAGGGATTGCCATGCAACGGATGCACTAGAGCTATGAATGCTCAACAAAAGAGAACTAGTGGGTGTGCATCCAACTTTCTTGCTCATGAAGACCTAGGGCATTTGAGGAAGCCCATCATAGGAATATACAAGCCAATTTCTATAATGAAAAATTCCCACTTGTATGAAAAAGTAAACTTATGAGACTCACTATATATATGAAAAACATGGTGCTACTTTGAAGCACAATATATGAGACTCACTACATGAAGAACGAGGTGCTACTTTGAAGCACAAAATATGAGACTCACTACATGAAGAACATGGTGCTACTTTGAAGCACAAGTGTGGAAAAATAGATAGTAGCATTGCCCTTTTCTTTTTCTTTTTTTTGGGCCTTCCTTTTTTTATTTTGGCCTTTCTCTCTCTTTTTTTATTTGGGCAATGCTCTAATAATGATGATCATCACACTTCTATGGATTACAACATGAGGATTACAACTCGAAACTAGAACAAGGTATGACTCTATATGAATGCCTCCGGCGGTGTACCGGGATGGTGCAATGAATCAAGAGTGACATGTATGAAAAATAATGCATGGTGGCTTTGCCACAAATACAATGTGAACTACATGATCATGCAATGGCAATATGACAAAAGTAATGTATGTCATAATAATGATGAACGGAACGGTGGAAAGTTGCATGGCAATATATCTCGGAATGGCTATGGAAATGCCATAATAGGTAGGTATGGTGGCTGTTTTGAGGAAGATATAGGGAGGTTTATGTGTGATAGAGTGTATCGTATCACGGAGTTTGGATGCACCGGCGAAGTTTGTGCCAACTCTAAATGTGAGAAAGGGCAATGCACGGAACCGAAGAGGCTAGCAATGGCGGAAAGGTAAAAGTGCGTATAATCCATGGACTCAACATTAGTCAAAAGAACTCATATACTTATTGCAAAAATTTAGAAGTCATCAAAAATCAAGTACTATGCACATGCTCCTAGGGGGATAGATTGGTAGGAAAAGACCATCGCTCGTCCCCGACCGCCACTCATAAGGATCCACAAGCCAGGTACACTTCATGTTTCAAATTTGTTACACAACTTTAACCATACGTGCATGCTACGGGATTTACCAACTTCAACACAAGTATTTCTCAAATTCACAACTACTCAACTAGCATGACTTTGATATTATTACCTACATATCTCAAAACAATTACCAAGCATCAAACTTATCTTAGTATTCAACGCACTCAAAAGAAAGTTTCACATATCTTGAACACCAAGTATATTAACATTAAGCAAATTACCATGCTATTAACGACTCTCAAAATAATCTAAGTGAAGCATGAGAGATCAATTTTATTTAAAACAAATCCACCACCATGCTCTAAAATATCTAAGTGAAGCACTAGAGCAAAAATTATGACGCTCAAAAAGTTATAAGTGAAGCACTATGATCAAACTATCAAGCTCAAAATATATAAGTGAAGCACATAGAGTATTCTATCAAATTCCAAATCATGTATGGTTCTCTCAAAAGGTGTGTACAGCAAGGATGATGTGGTAAACTAACAAGCAAAGACTCAAATAATACAAGACGCTCCAAGCAAAACACATATCATGTTGGTGAATAAAAATATAGCACCAAGTAAATTACTAATGGAAGTAGACAAAAGAGGGGATGCCTTCTGGGGCATCCCCAGCTTTGACTTTTTGGTGTCCTTGTATTATCTTCGGGGTGCCATGGGCAAACCCAAGCTTAGGCTCTTGCCACTCCTTGTTCCATAATCCATCAAAAGAATTCACCCAAAACTTGAAAACTTCACAACACAAAACTCAATAGAAATCCCGTGAGCTCCGTTAGAGAAAGAAAACAAAAGACTACTTTCAGGTACTGTATTTAATTCATTCTTTATTTATATTGGTGTTAAACCTACTGTATTCCAACTTCTCTATGGATCATAAACTATTTTACTAACCATAGATTCATTAAAATAAACAAACAACACACGCAAAACAGAATTTGTCGAAAACAGAACAGTCTGTAGTAATCTGTAACTAACGCAAACTTTGAAACCCAACAAATTCTAAAAAAATAGACGACCTGGAAAATTGCTTTATTGATCAGCAGAAATTGGAATCAGTAATTTATCACGTTCGGGTGATTTTTAACAATTCGGGCACTGAGCACAAAGATTCTGGAAATTACAGCAAGATCAAATAACTATCATTCAAGAAGATCCAATAGGTCCAACTTGGCACAAACACTAATTAAAAGATGAAACCACATCTAAACAGAGTCTAGATGGATTATTTATTCCTAACCAGAACCAAAAACAAAAAACACAAAATAAAATTGGCTTGCCTCCCAACAAGCGCTATCATTTAACGGCCCTAGCTAGGCATAAAAGCAAGGATAGATCTAGGTATTGCCATTTTTGGTAGGCAATCCATAAGTGGCTCTCATGATAGATTCATATGGTAATTTTATTTTCTTTCTAGGGAAGTGTTCCGTACCCTTCTTTAAGGGTAATTGGAATCTAATATTCCCTTCCTTCATATCAATAATTGCACCAATCGTTCTAAGGAAAGGTCTACCTAGAATAATAGGACATGAAGTATTGCAATCTATATCAAGAACTATAAAATCTATATGAACATAATTCTATTTTCAACAATAAGAACATCATTAATTCTTCCCATAGGCTTTTTAATAGTGGAATCCGCAAGATGCAAGTTTAGGGAGCAATCATCAAAATCACAGAAATCTAGCAAATCACATAAAGTTTTGGGGATAGTAGAGACACTAGCACCCAAATCACACAAAGCATAAAACTCAAAAAATTTCATTTTAATTTTAATAGTAGGTTCCCGCTCATCATAGAGTTTTCTAGGGATAGAAACTTTCAACTCAAGTTTTTCTTCATAAGATTGCATCAAAGCATCAACAATATGTTCGGTAAAGGCCTTATTTTGACTATAAGCATGAGGAGAATCTAGCACAGATTGCAACAAGGAAATACAACCAATCAAAGAGAAATTTTCATAATTAAATTCCTTGAGATCCAAAATAGTGGGTTTAGCAACATCAAGATTTTTATTTCTTTCAATCCCACTTTCATCCATTTCATCATCAAGATCTAGAAACTCCGAATTCTTAGAATGCCTTCTAGGTAAAGGAAGATAATCTTCAGATTCATCAAGATTCATATTGCAAAACAAAGATTTAATGGGGCACATATCAATAACTTTTAGATCTTCATCTTGATTTTCATAGAGATTGGAAGAACACGCTTTAATAAAGGCATCTTTGGAAGCACGCATCCTAGCGGTTCTTTCCTTGCACTCATCAATGGAAATTCTCATAGCTTTGAGAGACTCATTGATATCATGCTTAGGAGGAATAGATCTAGGTTTAAAGAAACAATTTCAAGAGAAATTCTATCAACGTTCCTAGCCAAATCATCAACTTTAAGCAATTTCTATTCAAGCAAAGCATTAAAATTCTTTTGTGAATTCATAAACTCTTTAACACTACTCTCAAATTTAGAGGGCATCTTAAAATTTCCGTAAGAGTTACTGTAGGAATTTCCATAATTATTAGAAGGATTACTAGGATAAGGCCTAGAATTAAAATTCCCTCTATAAACGTTGTTTCCAAAACTATTCCTACCAACGAAATTCACATCCATAGATTCATTATTATTCTCAAGCAAGGTAGATAAATGCATATCATTGGGATCAAGAGGAATATTTTTAGGCGCAAACATCCTCATAAGTTCATCCATCTTTTCACTCAAAACATTGATTTCTTCTATAGCATGCACTTTTTTACTAGAAGATCTTTCGGTGTGCCATTGAGAATAACTAGCCATAATACTATCAAGCAATTTGGTAGCATCCCCTAACGTAATTTCCGTAAAAGTGCCTCCCGCGGCCAAATCTAAAAGATTTCTAGAAGCAAAATTCAATCCGGCATAAAAACTTTGTTTGATCATCCATAAATTCAAACCATGAGTAGGGCAATTGCGAAGCATTAATTTCATTCTTTCCCAAGATTGGGCAACATGCTCATGATCAAGTTGTTTAAAATTCATGATATCGTTCCTAAGAGTGATAGTCTTAGCGGGAGGAAAATACTTAGAGATAAAAGCATGTTTGCACTTGTTCCAAGAATCAATACTATTTTTAGGCAAAGATGAAAACCAAACTTTAGCACGACCTCTAAGTGAAAACGAAAATAACTTTAATTTGACAATATTGTTATCCATATCTTTATTTTTTTTGCATATCACACAAATCAACAAAATTGTTTATATGAGTAGCGGCATCTTCACTAGGAAGACCGGCGAATTTATCTTTCATAACAAGATTCAACAAAGCGGTATTGATTTCACAAGACTCATCATTATTAGGAGGAGCAATCGGAGTACTGAGGAAATCATTATTATTGGTATTTGAGAAATCACACAATTTGGTATTATCTTGTGCCATGGCAACAAGTAATCCAACACACAAGCAAACAGAAAGGCAACGGGAAAAAGGAAAACGGAAAAGAGAGGAGGAGATAGGGAAAGAGAGGGCAAATAAAACGGCAAGGGTGAAGTGGGGAAGAGGAAAACGAGAGGCAAATGGCAAATAATGTAAGGCGAGAGATAGGGATTGCGATGGGTACTTGGTATGGTTGACTTGCTTGCGTGAGCCTCCCCGGCAACGGCGCCAGAAATTGTTCTTGCTACATCTTGAGCTTGCGTTGGATTTCCCCGAAGAGGAGAGGATGATGCAGCACAATAGCATAAGTATTTCCCTCAGTTTTTGAGAACCAAGGTATCAATCCAGTAGGAGACCACGCACAAGTCCCTCGTACATACACAAAACGATAGCAACTCGCAACCAACGCTTAGGGGCTGTCAATCCCTTCACGGTCACTTACGAGGGTGAGATCTGATAGAGATAATATTTTTGGTATTTTTGGTATAAAGATGCAAAGTAAAAAGTAAAAGCAAAAGCAAGTAAATAAACTTATGGAGATTGATATGACAAGAATAGACCCGGGGGCCATAGGTTTTACTAGTGGCTTCTCTCAAGAGCATAAGTATTCTACGGTGGGTGAACAAATTACTGTTGAGCAATTGACATAATTGAGCATAGTTATGAGGTTATCCAGGCAATGATCATGTATATAGGAATCACGTCCGTGACAAGTAGACCGAAACGATTCTGCATCTACTACTATTACTCCACTCATCGACCGCTATCCAGCATGCATCTAGAGTATTAAGTTAAAAACAGAGTAATGCCTTAAGCAAGATGACATGATGTAGAGGAATAAATTCATGCAATATGATAAATACGCCATCTTGTTATCCTTGATGGCAACAAAACAATACGTGCCTTCCAACCCTTTCTCTCACTGGGTATGGTCACCGCAAGATTGAACCCAAAGATAAGCACTTCACCCATTGCAAGAACTACCAATCTAGTTGGCCAAACCAAACGGATAATTCGAAGAGACTTGAAAAGATAACTCAATCATACATAAAAGAATTCAGAGAAGAATCACATATTTTCCATAGATAAGCTGGATCGTAAACCCACAATTCATCGGTCTCAACAAACACACCGCAAAAAGAAGATTACATCGAATAGATCTCCACGAGAGAGGGGGAGAACATTGTATTGAGATCCAAAAAGAGAGAAGAAGCTATCTAGCTACTAACTATGGACCCGAAGGTCTGAAGTAAACTACTCACACTTCATCGGAGGGGCTATGGTGATGATGTAGAAGCCCTCCATGGTAGATGCCCCCTCCGACAGAGCTCCGGAATAGGCCCCAAGATGGGATCTCGCGGATACAGAAAGTTGCGGCGGTGGAATTAGGTTTTTGGCTCGGTCCCCGATCTGTTGGGGGTACGTAGGTATATATAGGAGGAAGGAGTACGTCGGTGGAGCGTCAGGGGGCCCATGAGGCAGGGGGCGCGCCCAGGGGAGGAGGGCGCGCCCCCCAGCCTCATGACCGCTCTGGCACATCTTGGAGTAGGGTCCAAGTCTTCTGGATCACGTTCGGTGAGAAGATCACGTTTCCGAAGGTTTCATTCCGTTTGGACTCCGTTTGATATTTCTTTTCTTTGAAACACTGAAATAGGCAAAAAACAGCAATTTTGGGCTGGGCATCCGGTTAATAGGTTAGTCCCAAAAATAATATAAAAGTGGAAAATAAAGCCCATTATAGTCCAAAACAATAGATAAAGTAGCATGGAGCAATCAAAAATTATAGATAGACTGGAGACGTATCATCGTCCCCGCCGTCTTCTTCAACCTCGGTCCGCCGAGATCGCCATCGCCGCCCCGCTTGCTTCGGACCGTCTCTGAGCTCGCCGACCTCCTCGTCCGACTCGCTGTGAGCCTCTGACCCCGTCCATCCCCCTCTTCTTCCTCATAGGCCGCCGTAGCCACCCGAACGCTTCGCCGCCCGCACTCGTGTCTGGTGATGCTCCGGTGACCATTTGGTCCCGGACATGCGCCCATCAAACTCACCACACCATGTAGACACCGTAGGTGCTAAACGCACATCGCCACGGCCACCGCAACCGCGTCCCCGCTCGCGCCCGAACTCTAGAGGCCGCAACTGAGCTCGCCGCCGTTGACTCCGGCCACCCCAGGCCCAGCCACGCCCACCAACAGACGCGCCATTGCGCCAGCTGCCCGTAGAGCCGAACGGCGCCTCGAACAGTGCCCTGTAGGTGAAATCCGAGGTGCCCCGCCGTGTCTGGCCTAGACGGCGTCGAGTCGCCGGCGGGTTTGACTCGTTTGACCAGGGTTTGACCACTGGTTTGACCCCTGCGTCTATTACAAGAGGGAGCCGCATGCTAATTAAGTTAGGATTAGGACTAACTAAAAGTTAGTTAGTTAGACGCTGACACATGGGCCAGGCCCTAGTTAACCTGGGTTAGCATTTAACTTACGACTAATTAACTCGGTTAATTAGTGTTGCCACTGACCAGTGGGTCCCCTAGGTCAGGTTTGACCTGGAGCCGCCTAGTTGACCATCTGACGTCACAGTGATGCAGTGCTGACGCAATAAACCCCTTTTCTGGATTATTTCTATTTTAGAAATATCTGAAAATTCCAGAAAATATCCAAAACTTCTAAAATTCATAGAAAATCAACCGTAGCTCCAAATGAAATATTTTATATATGGAAAATGAGCAGAAAAATGCAATATATCCATCTATACTATTTTCATGCATGAAAAACCAACTTATATCTACTGTATAAGTGAAAACACATAAAGGGCATTTTAAATGCTTATGTTTGGAGTTGCATTTTAATCCTTGATTCAAATGAGCTTCACTTAACTTCTTGCTAGTGGCATTAACACAATCCATAGCATCTTGCCATGTCACATTCATGCATCATAATGTTGCATTGCATTGATTGTGTTCTCTCTTGTTTGTCGGTGGTTGTTCCCTCTCGATAGATGTGTTCCGACGATGTGATCGTTCACACAGATGAAGAACTATACTATCTTCAGAAGATCCAGGAAAGCAAAACCCCGTTGTTCATTCTGATACAATCCCATTCATTTGCTCTTGCTCTCTTTTACTACATTAGGACAACAATGATTCATCTATTACTTGCTGCGGTAGTTGAACCCCCTTATCCTCTACATGACCTGTCATTGCCACAGTAAATAGATGAAACCCACTAGCATGAGTAGGAGTTGTTTGAGCCCTGATGTGCCTACTCATTCATGCTTGTTTGACATGCCTGCTACTGCTAAGAGTTGAGTCAGGTATGATTCATCGGGGATGAATCGGAGGTGTGTAAACATGTCCTACTATGTGTGAGCTAAGTGTGTGAACACGATTTGGAAAAGGTGGCGGTGAGAGGCCATGTAGGAGTACATGGTGGGTTGTCTCATTGAAGCCGTCCTCAGGAACTGAGTTCTGTGTTTGTGATCCATGAACAGTTACTACCACTCATTGGGATCCTTAATTGACCCTCTCGACTTATTAATCAACTCGATCTCTGTCCAGGAGTTTCAACTAGCTTCTAGTGTTTGTAGGTAGTGCTAGTAGTCTACCAAGTGGCACCCGGTATTGGTGGGATTGGGACAGAGTAGGTGCAATGGCACCGTGTACCAAGTGGCACCCAGATGGTGGGCTTGGGAACCCTGCTCACATCGTTTGGGGCCGTGAGCGACACCCCGGCCGGATCTCCTTGTGGATGTAACCCGAATAGGCGATAAACCTGGATGAGAGACTTGTGTGGTTATTCAAGTCGTTGCCGACACCCTCGATGGGCTTCCGCTTGAAGGTTGCCGAGTACATGTCATGTAAATGACGGTAAGTGGTGAGAGCGTGTGTGAAGAAGTACACCCCAACAGGGTTAACATCATCTGTTTGAATAGTCGCGTCCGCGGTAAAGGACCTCTGGGTAGCCTATACAGTTCATAGACAAATGAAAGTGGATACTCTAAAATGCGCAAGATAAGCGTGAGTGCTATGGATGGTGTTCTCGTAGGGAGACGGGAGCAGATCCATAGTGGTGTATTCATATGGTGAATATGTGGACTCGTGTGCGTCACCTCAAAGAATTACTTGCAGTCGTAGTTCAGGATAGCCACCGAGTCAAAGATGGCTTGTTGCAGTTAAACCCCACCACCCCTTTGTTGATAATGGTGCATATGCAGTTAGTTCTGATGTAAGTCTTGCTGGGTACATTTGTACTCACATTGCTTAATTTATGTTTTTGTAGAGAGACTTCAGTCTCGCTAGTAGTTCCACGTGGACTTCGACGTTTAGCTTGTTACCTCAGCTACGATCTTGTGCCCTCGGCAGGATCTGGTAGATAGTCAGGCTTCTCAGCCTTTTTCATTTGTAGATGTCTGTACTCAGACATGTTAAGCTTCCGCTTAGGCTTTGACTTGTATGCTCTGAATGCTGGGTCGAGAGACCCATGTTTGTAATATCTCGCTCCTCGGAGCCTATTGAATAAAATACTTGAGTTGTAGAGTCATGTTGTGATGCCATGTTGTATTTGCACATATCGAGCATATTGTGTGTATGTTATTGAAATGCTTGGTATGTGTGGGATCTGACTATCTAGTTGTTTATCCTTGGTAGCCTCTCTTACCGGGAAATGTCTCCTAGTGCTTCCACTGAGCCTTGGTAGCTTGCTACTGCTCCAGAACACTTAGGCTGGCCGACATGTGTCCTTCTTCGTTCCTGTGTCTGTCCCTTCGGGGAAATGTCACGCGGTGTCTACCGGAGTCCTGTTAGCCTGCTACAACCCGGTTTACCAGAGTCCTGCTAGCCTAGTTGCTACGGCCCAGATTCACTCGCTGATAACCGACACGTTCGTTGCTGGGTCATGTATGCCTGTCCCTGTAAGTTAGTGCCACTTTGGGTTTACGACTAGCCACATCAGCCCGGGTTCTTTGTCATATGGATGCTAGCGGCACTATCATATATGTGTGCCAAAAGACGGAAACGGTCTCGGGCATGGTAAGGCGACACCCGTGGGAATACCGCGCATGAGGCCGCAAAGTGATATGAGGTGTTACATGCTAGATCGGTGTGGCATGGAGTCGGGGTCGTGATAAAGACATAATTGTGTTGTAGTTTCCTTTTCTTCTTTGTTGAGTCATAGGAACCACTGTACTGTTAAGTGTGGTTCAGGTGAACAAAGTCAGAGTGACTGAAGTGATGCTCAACCAAATCCTAAGTCTTCGAGCGAAGACAATGAGAGAAAATCTTATCCAGAGATGGATGAGTCAGCTTTACTTGTTGCCCAAGTCAAGCTGTCACGTGTGTTTGAAATCTGACCGTTGGACACGTGTCAGTTCCTTAGTGACCCAGGGCTATTTTGGACAAATCAGGTCGGGTTGCCTCCTGGCTATAAATAGCCCACCAACTACACCATAAGTTGGTGGTTGCTCAGATTTAGTGCACGACTTTTGTCGTTTGAGAGCAACTCACCTCCGAAGCATTTGAGAGAGTAATCCTTGCGGGGACAAAACCCAAAACACCCAGAGCCAAAGAGTGTTAGGCATCATTGAAGTCTTTCTGTCCGCGTGATCTGAAGACTTATTACACTTGAGGATTGTGAATCCTCCAACTGGTTAGGCGTCGTGTTCTGAGCATCTAAGAGTCATTGTGGATTGCCGGTGAATAAAGTCTCCTTCTTTGAGTGACCATAGAATAATTGGTCATAAATTTATGACCAATTGGTCAAAAGCTGTTCGGGGGGCTCCAAACCCTAACCCATAACGACCATTCTAGTCAGGAAGGTCGTAATGTCATTAGAGGAAATGGTCATAAAGCAGACATCCCTGGTTCGTGCCTCATTTCTAGCAAATTACGACCAATACGAATGGTCTTTACACTTGAGTTTTAATGCAGTTGTATGATTAGGCGGCCACCTCAGCAGTCTCACCTATGTGGAGTGCTTAGTTGTCATTTTCGCTTACATGTGTTTATTCAACGAGAGCTCGTTTAGAGGAGGGACCCACTTGACAGGCGGGACCGAGCCCTAGATTTGTTAGTAAAAAAGATGCGCGTGGGGGGACTCGAACCCATGGCCTCACGTTGTTTAACTTGTTCGCTACCACTTGGCTATATATGGGTTACTGCCCATCTAGCGGAATGGCTCTGTATATTATAAAACAGCAGTTGTCTCTGGCCAAATCTAAGTCATTGTCAAGTGGGACCTATTCCCAGGATCGGACAAAGCCAACACTTAGCCAAAAAATTCTAGGTCTTCTGACCAGGTGGCGGCGGGCTGCGGGCAGGGGCATGGCTAGCGGACGAGGGCGGGGCCTGCTGCCAAAGCGACCAGCAGGGGCAGGGGCGACCGACGGTGGTGGGCGCGGGGGCAGGAACGACAACCTCGCCGCAAGTGACCTCGCCCACGGTCTCCCCGCTCGCCTTGTCCACGACAGGAAATCCACGGGGGTGGGGTCGGGGCCGGCAGTGGAAGCAACCGGCGGGGGCGGAGGTGGGGCTGGCTGCCGAAGCTACCAGCAGGGCCATGGGCGACCTGCGGTGGTGGGGGCGGGTGCAGGAACGGCGACCATGTAAGGAGAGGCTTGCCGAGCATGGGGCACTCGCAGCCGCCGCAAGCACACCTCCAGGTATGCACCCCTCTCCTTTTCCCCGCTCTCCTCTCTCACTATCTTCACACCTCATCGCCGAGCATAGATGAATTTCAGTCAGATGTTCTTCAGCATAGATGAATTTTGTTGATGCACTGTTAGGAGTTAGGAGATAGCTTGCTTGCTTGGTAGATATTGCATAGATGAATTTTCTTGATGTACTGTTAGTAGTTCTTCAGCTTGTTTGTTAAGAATTCTTCAGGCCTTGTTTGGTTAAGAATTCTTCAGCTGGATTGGAGTGGAATGGAGGGGATTTGGGGGGAATTTGAGCTAGATGGGATTTAATCCCTGCCAATACCTATTAACCCCTCTCATTTATCATGGAAGAACAATGCCTCAGTTGTTCTTCAATTGTTTGTCTACAGATTGTTAGGAGCATAGTAATTGTAATTGATAGAAACTACATAGTATTTGTTAGGAGCTAGTTAGCTTGGTCTTCCTAGAAACATGATCCTTCTAAATCTTCGTTTGGTTTAATTTGAATTAGCCTTCTCTGCAACATAAATTCATCCCAATTTGAGCGTTGGTTTGATTTATAGTTTGGTTTGTTTCAATGTTGTTGTTAGGCAGTTAGCATGTAAAATTTTCTGGATTTTTTGGCTGCCAACTTCCATTCATTTTCATTACTTAATGTTGATTCACATAGATGCTAAGTTGCAACAATTTGTTGTCTTTGGCAGATGGATAGAAGCTGGATTAGAAAAGGAGTTAGAAAGCTTTCGAAAGAAGATATTAAAGGAGTTGATGATTTCATTGCATTTGTTCAGGCAAATTTTGCCAACGATGCTCACATTCTTTGCCCATGCTGCGAATGCCTCAATCATTCAAGAATGGCTCAAGGAAGAGTGGAAGATCATCTGCTTCTTAATGGGATGTCCAGCACATATGATAGATGGATATGTCATGGAGAACCTTTAGAAAGACAACCTCAACATAGTGAAGCTGATACAGAGGCCCCTCATATGATGGGTGGTGGTGATGCTGGCATTGATTTCATGGAAAAGGTTTTGCGAGATAATGCTGGTTTGGAGGAAGAGGATGGTCATGAACATGATAGGATTCCATACCTATTGAAAGATTTCTACGATGTTGGAGATCGTGCTAATGGATAGAAGTTGTTGTTTCCTGAGGTGTTAGAGGAGGCGAAGAGCGCAACTCATGAAGGGGTTAAATTTTCAAGATTTACCTTCATCGTGAAGTCTTTCTACCGGATTAGCAATGCTACATTCAACGCAATACTCCGCCTTTTGAGCTTGCAATTCCCTGATAGTTGTGTTCCCAGATCTTATGATGAAGCATTGAGCATAATCCACAGGCTGGGGTTAGGTTATGTGTCAATACATGTGTGCCCAAATAACTGTGTCTTGTTTTGGAAGAATTTAGCAAAGCATGACAACTGTCCAAAATGCAATGCCTCTAGGTGAAAAGATGCTGATGGGAAGAAGTCAATACCGAAGAAGGTACAGAGGCACTTTCCGTTGATACCAAGGCTGTAGCGGATGTTCATCTCGAAGAAATCATCACTGGAGGTACAATGGCACAAGCTGAAGAGGCAACCTATGGACAATGAGCTGAGCCATCCAGCGGATGGAGAGGCATGGAAAGAGTTTGACCGTATACATGTAGATTTTGCTGCAAGATTTTGTTGCAGATCCAAGGAACATAAAACTTGGCATTGCCACAGATGGGTTTAATACATTTGGGAACATGAGCACGTCTTATAGCATGTGGCCAGTTTTTGGGGTGTCATACAACCTGCCACCATGGGTATGCATGGATGAGTCCAACTTCATGATGTCATTGCTTATCCCGGGTCCAAAGTCTCCAGGAAAGGATTTTGATGTCTTTATGGAGCCCCTCGTAGAAGAACTGCTCCAGCTCTGGACTGGTGTACCTACATATGATGCCTTGAGTCCAGAAGAAAAGTTCAATCTACGTGCTGCAATCATATATATGGTCCATCCATGATTTCCCGGCTCTGCACACTCTGTCTGGGAGGATCAGAGCGGGTTATAAGGCTTGTGTCCATTGTGACAAAGACCCTTGCTCAAAGAGAATAAGGAGCAAGATCTGTTATATTGGACATCGCCGCTTTCTTCAGCGAAACCATCGCTGGCAAAGAAGCAAAGATTTTAATGGTGAGAATGAAACTCGTGACAAGCCAGCTGAATTCACTAAAGAATAGAGGGAGCAGCAACTTGAAAAGGTGAAAGATGTGATACCAGGAAAGCTTGCGAAGAAAATAAAGCGTGAGGAAGGTCAATGTTGGGACCGGAGGTCTTGTTTGTGGGACCTGCCATACTGGGCTGATCTGAAATTAAGGCATAATCTCGATGTAATGCACATTGAGAAAAACATATGCGAGAATCTTCTAGGGACATTTCTGAACATTGAAGGGAAGACAAAGGACATGGTAATTTCTAGGCTTGATTTGGAGGAAATGGGCATAAGAGAAGATTTGCATCTACAACACAATGAAGATGAAGATTCATTTGAAATGCCACGAGCATGGTATACAATGGGTAAAGAACAAAATCTTGCATTCTGTGAATTTCTAAGAGCGTTACTTCTGATGGATTCAAGCTTTCAGTACTGAAAACCCATGATTTTCACATCCTCCTCCAAAGGATTTTACCGGCGGGCCTCCAAGGAATCATGGACAAGGATATATATGAAGCGGTTGCTGAGCTGGGAAATTTCTTTAGAGAAATGTGCTGCAAAACACTCAAGTTAACTGTCCTGGAAAGACTTGAAAAAGAAATCCCAATTATTCTTTGCAAGCCCGAGAAGATTTTCGCTCCAGCTTTCTTCACTTTGATGGTCCATTTGGCGGTGCACTTACCAAAAGAGGCAATGCTTAGAGGCCCTGTGCAATACGATTGGATGTACCCAGTTGAAAGAAGGCTGCTTACTTGTAAGCGTTATGTGTGAAACACGACAAGACCTGAAGGTTCTATTGCTGAAGCATATCTCGTTGACGAGTGCTTGACTTTTGGCTCTAGATACTTTGGCGATGTGGAAACAAGATGGAACCGGCCGGGAAGAAATAGAGAGCGGTATGATTCGCAAATTGGTGATGTCTCTGTTTTCAACCATGGTGTGAACTTTCTTGGAGCCTCACAATACTTGGACGCTGGTGATGAGTATGACAAGATGGTTTGGTATGTGCTCAGCAATTGCGCCGAGGTTCTACCATATATCGAGTACGTTATATCTTGTGCACTCATTATATATTTTTTTCCTTGGGTTGGCACCAGCCTAATGTTTTAATTCACATGTTTTGTTTGCATTGCAGGAAATGCAAGGAAGAGTTAAATTAGGAAGAAAGCAAGATCCATGTTGATAAAAGGGTTGCCAAGGGGTTTGCTAAGTGGTTTAAGAAACATGTGAGATATTTAGCCACACGTTTGATGTTTTCTGTGTTATTCACCAACTGTTCAATACCATTATTTTCTAAATGGTTTATTTGTGCACATTGGAAAGTTGCATGAGGAGAAGAAGGTCAGTGATGATCTATTGGCTTTGGCATGCTTACCGGATAAGCGAGTGAGAGTGTATTCAGCATGCATTGCTGACGGTGTCTAGTACCATACCGTTGACCGCGAGGAAAAAGGGAAGACACAGAATAGTGGAATCGTCACTCAGGGGTCACATGATCGTGAGATCATTCACTTCTATGGTCAGTTCAGAAGCATCGTAGAGTTTTTTTTCAGAAAGACTGTAAGGGAACCCCCTACAGTATAATTGATGCAACAAATCCAAATTGCAAGTACCATGCCTTGATCCTGGGTGGGTGGGAAGGCATCAGCCCCTTCCCACCACTAGGCTATGCCTTAGTCTGCAGAAGCATCGTAGAGTTGCAGTACAACTCTAGTGGAGGCATCCATCGCTCGATGTCTTATTTCACTGTGACTGGTTTGAGCTTGGTAGCAAGAAGAATAGAGACTATTTTTTCAAATATGATGGCCACTTCAAAAGCATCAACACTGCAAGTTGCTGGTATAAGAGTGATCCCTTTATTCTAACAATACAACCAACATGGTGTTTTATCTGCGAGAAAATCTTTTGCACAGAAAGTGGCGAGTTGTGCAAAACTTTGAGCATAGACACTTGTGGAGTGTGACTTAAACTGAAGTGGAAAAGGGCCCCGGTGGTGGTGGACTAACGTACCAGGATGATGGCTCTACGGAAGTTCCGTTGCAAGATGATGATGACTCTATGGAAGTTTCGGTGCAACGCAGAGTGCGAAGGGACCAGGAACACGTGCTCGTTGATGCTGCAACAGTTGAAGGCATCAAGAAAAGAAGAAAGGTGGTAGAGGATGGACATGAGAGTGAGGATGAGGAAAACATGACTGATCATACTGTGCGGCAATATTGTAGTGGTGATGAGGAAAACAGGAGTGGGCATAGAGTTCCTTGTTTTCGTATCAACGACGATGAGTGGAGAATGGACATGAACAGTTTTTCATTTTTTGAATGCTAAAGACATGCGTTTTTCGTGAAGCGGCTACAAGGAGAGTCAACCCAAACGACGTCATTCCATGTCTATCTCAAAGTAGACCCTACTTTATGGATGGTCGCCTCCAATCATGCATCTCCGACCATCGTAGCAACTCCCGGCCATTCAGACAACCATCGGCCGATTCAGCTGGAACCGGCTGGAATTTGAACTGCGGGTCCTCCATAGCTTGCCCGTTATTTTTGCCAAAAATCATTTTTAGCTTCACAGGTAGGCATTTCATCAAAGAACCGACAGCATATTTGCATGACTCAAACCCTAGCCACGGACGGTCGCCGCGATGAAATCGACCGGTTTTTGAAAACACCGTAAAAAATTCAAAAAAAATCAAAAGAATGGGAGACCTCCGCGTCACATCATCAAATGTGCCCTACCAACTAGAAAAAATACTAAACTTGGAATACCGATGTTTTCTTGAAAAGGTGTTCTCAAAAACGACCTACCATGAACGAAGATTCATGGCTTTCAAGCCAAACTAGCAATGATATGGCCGTATCCGTTGCATAGTTTTTGATAAGATGCCCAAATTTCGCGCATGCTTCCATCTTGTGATGGCAAATAATGTTGCCAAAGCGAGGTTCCAACTTGTTTCACAAAAAAAAACGGTTTTTCATTTTTCGAATGCTAAAGACATGCGTTTTTTGTGAAGCGGCTACAAGGCGGTTCACCCCAAACGGCGCCCTTCTATGTCTATCCCAAAGTAGACCCTATTTTACGGACGGTCGTCTCCAATCATGCATTTCGGACCACCGTAGCTATTCCTGACCATTCAGACAACCTTCAGCCGATTCAGCTTGAACCGGCTGGAATCTGAACTGGGGGTCCTCCATAGCTTGCGCATTATTTTTGCCAAAAATCATTTTTAGCTTCACAGCTAGGCATTTCATCAAAGAAATGACAGCACATTTGCATGACTCAAACCCTAGCCACGGACGGCCGCCGCGACGAAATCGGCCGGTTTTTGAAAACACCATAAAAAATTCAAAGAAAGACAAAAAAATGGGAGACCTCCACGTCACATCATCAAATGTGTCCTACCAACTAGCAAAAATACTAAACTTGAAATATCGATGTTTTCTTGAGTTATTCGGTATGATTTTAACCATTATTTCTACAAAGTTTACAAAAAAGACCCTGAATTATTCTGCCTCCAAACCTCTAAAAACTGGTGAAAATTTCCCTCCCATCCCACCAAATTTTCCCTCCTAGCACCGAATTTTCCCTCCCACCCCACCAAAATTTCCACCACTTCTCTCCCACTACCATGCGGGACCCACCACCCCTCTTCCACTAAACACGCGGGATCCCCATTCCCCTCCCCAAAATTTCCCCATTCCCCTCCCCTCTCCCCGACGAACCCTAGCTTCTCCCTCCCCTGCTCCCTCCCGTGCTCCGCGCCGCCCCACTTCCTCCCCTGCTTCCACCCCACCGCGTCGCGCTGCCCTACATCGCCCGCATCGACTACATTGACGACGACGGTGGCTACATAGACTACATCGACGACCACGGCGGCCACATCGACGCTGGCACGATCGACGGCGGCAACATCGACTACATCGACAACGACGGCGGCTACATCGACTACATCGACGACGGCGGCGGCTACATCGACTACATCAATGACGACAGTGGCTACATCAACAACGGCGCGATCAACACGACCACCGCTGCATCATCCCCCCTAGGTACTTCTCCCCTTGATCCTTCTCCCCTCCTCTGGTGGATCCATCTCCCCTCTGGTGGTTCGGTCGATCCCGCTCATGGGTTAGGATATTCTAGGGTTAGGATCTCCTGGTAGTTCGGTCGGTCCTTGTTGGTTAGGGTTAGAGTTTGTTCGATCCCCTCCTGGTGTTCCTCTTAGGGTTTGTTTGCTCGTTCTTGGGGTTGGTAAGCCTCTGTTGTTGCTACTGTATATGTGATCATGCTTAGAATGGATACAAGTCTTCTTCTTCTTGATTAGTTCCTGTGTACAGTATGTATACGCTAGATTAGAACTATCTCTCTCTTTTCTGGGTAAATGGCATGAATTTTAGTTGTCTGGAGGTTATATTTTGGGCTTCTCTGAATATTGTTGGGCACCTGATAGTGTTGTCACAGTACCAATCAGATACTGTAGACCGTTGTGCTATACTAATACTAGTACGAGACATTGTCAGATTTACCACATGATGTATATGTGATCATGTGGGGACTGGGGAAGGGAAGAGAGCGCGGGATGGGCTCTATATGTGCTCTTCTTAGATGTAGTGTATTTTCTCTGTTGTATATCTATGTGCTCTGCTGCTCTATGTATTGTTGTGCCATGGGGACTTGGGGTGACTAATCAAGCCAAGTCGCTGACTCAAGCCAACAAGCCACTAGCCGCAGCCTTGGCGACTTGGCTTGACTCAGCGACTCAAAAACCTTGCTTCAATTTCCTTCCTTGCTTGCTTGTTTCTTTCAGTAGCACTATGCTTGTTTCTATCAGTAGCACTTTCCATGCTTGCCTCCTTGTATTAGTAGCTCTTATGCACTTTGCTTGCTTGCAACTAGGGTTTGTATCAACATGTACTTGATTGCTTGTAGCACTTTGCTATCAGTAGCACTACTGGGGTTTGTAGCAGTGTTCTTCTTTTATGATATACGCATGAAGCTTGTGTTCTTCTTTCCAGTGAACAAGAGAATGCTTAGTACTTATTGTGGTATTAGAATTCCTAGTGTGTTAAGGAAGTATGACTAGTTTTAATATATACTAGATTGGTGCTAGATAATTTTGGGTGCTGTAATATACCAGGTGGATTCTAATTGTCGAAATGTCTTAACTTGTGTCATCTAGTCTGTATCCATTTTTGGTGTGTAGAGGCAGCATAAGCAATAGTTGAGTATAGTATTTTCATCTGCTTTTGTACTGCTGCAAGTATAGTTGTTTCATGCTTTACCAGTGGCAACATCTAGTTGTTTTGAAGGTCCTCATGATATACCTGTCTAGCTTGTTGTCAGACTGTCTAAGCATGTGTACATGACACCAATTCACTAGTTCATGTTGCTTGCTTGCTAGCATACATGTTGCTTGCTAGCATACATGCTTAATTAGGATTTCCATCGGGAGTACTTGCTTGTAACAGTAGCACTTGGAGAAGAAGCTACATTCTTGCTTATTAATTAGGGTTTGTATCAATAGTAATTGATTGCTTCTCTTCAATTTCCTTCATTGCTTGCTTGTTTCTATCAGTAGCACTTTGCGTGCTTGCTTGCTTGTATTAGTAGCACTTATGCACTTTTCTTACTTGCTACTGGTGTATATGCATGCTTGTTTAGTGCACTTACATGTTTGCTTAATTAATAAGACTACATCACTGTATTGTTGATCCACCAAGTTTGCTTCACATGTATTACATGTATGTGCATGATGGTCCAAATGCTTTCATTTATTGATACAACTGCATCATTTTACTTTATCCCTGTTGTATCCGATTGTTGTTTATTCTATTTTGCAAGAACCATCTAAAGATAATCCATGGCAAGGATGACAAGGTCAAACATGAGGCCAACCGTTGGTATACAACTTGCCCCTTGGGGTTATACTGTCAGTTTTATAAAATTTGTGTCTTAATATGCTAAGTGAAATGTATTGCTGCAATCGGAATAAGTTGGCTTAATTGTGTCTGTGTGCTGTTAGTCTTCCTTACCTGAATAACTAGGATTAAATGATAATAAAATCCCATAAGAAATGTTTGCCAGTCTGTCCATGCATTCCAAACATTCACCCAATAGTTATGTTTCCTTTATCATGCAAAGAAGAGCCTCTCACCGAGTACGAGAAGGTTAGGGCTAGAAATATCATGAGGAACAATCAGATGTTCTAGTCCCTTGGCATCAGTGCAATAGTGTCGATGATTAGGAAAACAAATGATGTACAAGAAGGTAGAAGTGATGAGGTTCAAGAAGGTAGTGGAGTTATCAATGATGACCCAGAGTACAATCCTAAGGAGGATGAAGTTATTGATGGAGAGGAAGTGGATGATGTTGTAGTGAAGAAGACTATTAAGGTGCAAACTCTTTCTTGCTTGGAGGGTTGGGGTTCTTTTATGCTATGTGTTTCCTTGTGCTCACATATTTCTCTTGTGATCTAATGATTTTTCCGCGTTGTTTATACGAGGCACTGAAGGAATCTAGGACGAAGAGGCCTGGTGTTAAGAAGGCAGTCAGCAAGAAGAAGAAGAGCTCACAAACATCTGCTACAATGCCTCCAGGAAGGGTGATGGCCCCAGCTCCAGGACAAAAAAAGAGGATCCTAAAACCTGATGAACCTGCCCTTGATAGAGTCACAAGGCAGAAAGAAAAGATGGAGACTGCGATGGACCATCCGGAAAGTCTGCTGCGCATGGACTCTGAGACCTCGGTGCAAATGGGTGATGAGTTGCCACCCATGGATGAAGGAACCACTCTCCGCATGGATGGAAGTGGCACTCTTTGCCTATATGAAGGAGGAACTATCTGCATAAATGAAGCAGGCACTATCCACACAGACCTTAGCCATGTTGCACCTTCTATTGATAGGAATGCTGTCATCAATGAGGAAGAACAACAGCTTGTGCTTCAACGAGGCAAATTGACCTTTGCAATGCTCTCTTTTACTAGTGCATTTTCCAAATGGAATGATCATGTGTGCTTTTGTCGATTCCTGCATCTGTCGATTTCTATTCTAATGACGCAATGACTACCAAGACTAGACTTAGAAAGGGCAAAGGGCTAGAGAGAATCACCAAGTCTCTTGGTAGCAAGGTGCCTATCCAAATTGCCGAGGGGATGAAGCGTCCAGAGAAGCCTCTACAGGCAGCAAAGATTGCTTCTGAGTGTGGACTCATTGCAAGAAGCCATCTGCCGGTTCTTCCTCACTTTAAGCTATACAAAAAGATGCTAGTCTATTGGAGAACTACATTGGGAAAGTTGTTGTAAGCTACTTGTTTCATAGTTAATGTTCTATCTATTTTCTGTTACACCTATGCATGATCACGAATATTGTTCCTACCTTGTTTGTTGTCTTGGTAGGCAAATTTTGAGATGAACATGGACTCGGAGACCATCAAGACCGCATGCAAAGATATTTTGCAAAACAATTCAAAGAACAAACGCCATCAGATCAAGAAAAAGTATTTTGATACCATAGCCGCAAACAAAGTCAGCATCAAGTCTCCGGTGCCAGATCTGACGGATGGTGAATGGCAAGCTTTGATGGATATGTGGTCTACCCCAAGACACAAGGTTTGTCTCTGTTTTGTTTGCTGCTTTATGTTCTGCACATGATATGCTAGTGCTAGATCATGCTTACAGTATGCTTTTTTGTAGGAAACCTGTGTGTCGAACAAGATGAATCGACAAAAAGTCGTGTACAATTAGAGAACTGGTTCCAGGCACTACACAACACACATTTTTGCCACTGTGAGAACTTTTCTCTAGAGACCTTACCGTTTGATCCTCGTTGAATAACATTTCTGATTCTTGCTGAATAACATTTTGATTTTTGTTGAAAAACATTTCAGAAAGAAGAGCACAAGGGTGAGGAGTTGTCTGCGATTGACTTGTTTAAGGCCACCCACAACAGCAAGAAGCATGGGTTTTTGGAGCCAGTCAAGACTGCTATAGTAAGTCACTCCATGCTTTGTCCAGCCAGTTCAAACTTTTGTCTAGAAACCTCAGCCCTGTTTGATTCACATCCAGCTTTGATGCTATTTGATGCTTTGATGATTTGATGTTGTTTGATTCGAAGCCAGTCAAGAACACATGCTATGTTCCATGCTTTGATGATTTGATGATTTGATGTTGTTTGATAGTTCAACAAAGATATCAGAACTTGTTGTAGCTATTTGTTGCATTTTTTATGACATGATCATATTTGATCTGAATGTCAGTTTGATGATCGACTCACTCGGGAAGCCATCTTATATAGAACCACCATTCTAGGCTTAATGAAGCAATCATATTGTTCCAATTGCATGTCTCCAGGTCACTAGTCGTCATCTTCTTGTATAGATTTTGTGTGTTGGTTTGGTTACTTCAAATAATCTATTTGTGTGCTGGTTTGGTTTCTCTTGCTTGGTTTGGTTTGCAAAATGTGAAATAGATCTCCCACTAATGCCAATCATTTTCCTCCATATGCTAGCTTGATATGGAAAAAATGAAGAACGCGCCGGTACCAGAAGGTGAAGAGCCAAAGTCTGTTGTTGAAATTGTCGAAGAAGTGCTCAAGACTGAAGTCAAGAAAAGCACATTCCTCAGGAATGTTGGGCTCCAGTCATCTAGGAACAACTCCGGCAAAGAAACTACTGAAGTGGTTGCTCATGTTCGTGACATTAGCAGAAGCTGGAGAGGTCCGAGCTTCAAGCTGAAGTGATGCAAGAAGAATTGGCGGCAATCAAGATGAAGGCAGAAGAATCTGAAGTTGCACGCGACAAGGAACTTCAGCTGCTGTGCAAGAAGTCTCAAGAGCAGGAAGAGAAGTTAGCCCACTTGATGGCTCTCTTTGGAGCTAAGGTAGTTTGATGGCTATGCAGTTTGTCTTTGAACCTCTTATGCAGTTTGTCGTAGTTTAGATCTCTCTGATGGCTGTGAACCTGGTAGCATTTTGTTGCATTTTTCTTTGGAGTTAAGGTAGTTTGATAGCTGTGAACCTGTGAACCTAGGAGTTGTGAAGTTATGTGATATTCTGAACCTGTGTTTATTTTCTGTGAAGTTATGTGGATCACTTGTGCACCTGGGCCTTGCTGTTTGAACCTGGGCTTGTGGATCACTTGTGCACCTAGGCCTTGTTGTTTATAGTTATGCAAAATAAGAACCTGGGCTCTAAAAACGCCGAGGCCCAAACAAGAATTAGATTAAAAAGGCTTGGGCCTAAAAAAAGAAGTGACTGTAAGAAAAAAAATTGTAAAAGGCTGCATAACAGAAAATAAAAAGGCCAAGGCCCAAATTCGAACTAGACTAAAAAGGCTGTGGCCCAAAACGATAGTGGACTATAAAAATATCATCAGAAAATAGCTCCATTCCCAGAAAATAAAAGGCCAAATTATTGGGCCAGGCCCATGCGGATAAGCAAAATAAAGAGAAAAAAACATTAAATGGGCTGAATTATTGGGCTTGGCCCATGTAGACCGCTGAAATGGACCGGGCTGATTCTATTTTACGACCTTTTCATTTCGTTGTAATTCTGCCACGTCAGCTTGCCCCGGTGGATCTGACGTGGTGTGGTCGGATTCCTAGTGACCAAAATAATTGGTCATTAAATGTACGACCTTTTTTTGGTCATAAACGTCTACTACCATTCCAGAAGAAAGGTTGCTAATTTCAGTTTACGACGGCCAGCTTTTGACCTTCTGTTTTTGGTCACAAAAAGTCACAAATGGAAAACAATGACCATTCAATGACAAATAGTTGTGGTCACAAGTTGACATATTTCTTGTAGTGGTTCTTAGCTCAAGGGGAATATGGTTAAGACGCGGTCTTCT
The DNA here is from genome assembly GCF_002162155.2 of Triticum dicoccoides. Lineage (NCBI taxonomy): Eukaryota > Viridiplantae > Streptophyta > Magnoliopsida > Poales > Poaceae > Triticum > Triticum dicoccoides. The sequence continues at coordinate 34,555,496 of NC_041383.1, forward strand.
GAGTTGAATCTCAGCATCCCTAACTAGATGTACAGTTGTCACATCAACTGGAACTGGTCCAACAAATCCCTTGTCCTCCCCGAGAAACTGGTTCTATCCTTCCTCTCTCTCTTTACATATAGTTTGTCTTCGTGAAGTCTTTGCCTTATTGCCTGATCTGATTGACTTCACTATGTGAAGACTGTGTATTGTTGGGCTTCATACTATCTTCCATCCTGATCCAAACTACCTAGCTGCTGATAGTCTCCATGCTTTCACTACATTGTTTACTTGACTATAGCATGTCTAGTGTCGTCTACCTTCCACTGCATATCAATAGGTTCATTTCTATCGTTTGTCTTCAAAGCACTCATGTTTTCAATACTTACATAAAAATCGCCTTTCACCCCCCCTCCCTCTAGTCGAATACTAACACTTTCAATTGGCAACCGGCAGGAGCCTTATGGTTGTCTCTTTATTTCATGAAATGCATACGGCATGTAACTACTTTAGTTTGTCTCTATGAGTTGGCGATAGTCGTATGGCACCCCGGCTCAGAGCAACCAATTTACCTTGCATTGTAAGCCAAGATATCAAGTCTTCTGGCAACACACATCAACATGGTATAGAAAACAACAGCTTTATTGATGCTAGCGGAACATAGGTTCGGTATTACATCAAGTTACGAGGCCGACCAGCACACGCGCTGCGGCTGAACAATATGTACATTATTTAATGAGCACGAAGGGGGCCTCGATCATGATAACTACGAGCCTGCGGAACGACGATGCAGCGGGTCTCCGTAGCACAGGGACACCGGTGTAGACACGATCTAGATTCACAAAGCACTCCGATCCGATAAGCATGTCCTGAAATCTGGCATGACATGCCAGGTCAGTACATCGAATGTACTTGCAAGCTCACAACAAGCATAAGCACAATGGCAAACAATATCATGACAATTAATCAAGTTAAGTGCAATGCAATAACATGCTACTGATGAAGTGACACAACCTATATATGCACCGAGTCCCTCAGATTCTCTTACCATACGGGTTACCTCGTAACCAACCTCATCAACAGTGATCACTCCCGAATCACAACTGAATCAACACTTTTGTTCCCACAAATACCGACCATCTTGATGGTCACACCAATCTCATCTACTAACTAGGGCCAAGCATAAAAAATTATTGTGCAAGATTACCTATGTCGGATTTCGGGTTCCGCAAACCCTTGAGAGGTTCGAACTCTAGGGTGCGTGTAGAGATCTCAACCTACCCAGCCTGCCAACTCGCAATCCTCACATCCTGGCGCGTCAAGCTCGAAGGGAAAGAGAGACACGGCAGTTTACCCAGGTTCGGGCCACCTTGCGGTGTAAAACCCTACTCCTGCTTTGTGGTGTATTGCCTCGAGGGGCTGAGGATGAACTAGTACAGTGGTCATAGACAACATAGTGGCGCGGTTGCGACGCGGTGCGAGAGGGAAGGGCGGCGGCCCACGCCTCCCACGGCCGACGACACCAGGTGGAGCGCGAGCTGTGAGCAGCGTGGAGTGGAGATCTTCCTCGTCGGCAGACGCTGTCGGAGCAGACCGGACAACCCAGGGCTCAACATGGGCTCTCGGGCATCGGTCATGGCGTCGGTGGAGTAGCGACAGACCGGTTGGCGGAAAAGAGGCTTCGACGCACCCCTACCTGGTGCTCCAAATGACGGATTTCGGGTTACACAAACCCTTGAGAGGTTCGAACTCTGGGGTGCGTGGGGAGATCTCAAGTTATCCATCCTGCCAACTCGCGATCCTCACAGCCTGCCAACTCGCGATCCTCACAGCCTGCCAACCCTGGGGTTCGAACTCTGGTGTGCATCGAGCTCGAAGGGAAAGAGTGACACGGCAGTTTACCCAGGTTCGGGCCACCTTGCGGTGTAAAATCCTACGCCTACTTTGTGGTGGATTGCCTCGAGGGGCTAAGGATGAACTAGTACAGTGGTTGAACAGCCTCAGGAGGTGACATGTTCTTCTGCTCATGTGAGCTAATGAGATGGTGAGGGTGGAATGGATTCGATATCCTCTCCCCTCTATAGTGGTGGCTAGGTCCTATTTATAGTGGCCTTGGTCCTATTCCCAAATGTGAGCGGGAAGGGATCCCACAACGGCCAAATTTGAAGTGATACAGCAAGTACATCCTATCCTGTCTAAAGTGATCTTTACCTGCAAAAGCCTCTGGTCATGACGCTGCGGTGGGCTCGGCGATGACCTCCGTCCTGCCGTCCTGGTGGTCCTGGTCTTGTCTCACCAAAACGGAAACCTTTGGTTGATTCCTCGAGACTCCGCGCCTGTGGCCTGCCTCCTTTGCACCGAAGAGGAAACCGGTACTCTGCGCCCGCCTGGCGCCCGCCTGGTGCCCGGTTGGCCTTGGTCATCATGGCTCACATCAGCTGAGCCTCGCGAGATGCACCTTGCATAGAAATCTCCGCTCCTCGGGAGCTATCCTGGGGAGGCCGACCCCCTTGGAGGTCTTGGTGTCGTTCAACTCGCGAGGCTTCGCCCCTCGCGAGGGTCTTGAGTCGTTTATGCTGAAATTGGGTCGTACTAGGCCGTCGATGGAGCCACGCCTGGGGCCGCAGGCATGCAAGTCTTGGTACCCCCATACCCAGAACACCGACAATAGTCCCTGGGCCCAAGGCGCGCTCGAACTTGGCTTCTAGGCAAAGCCAAAGGACAAGTGCGGAGTGCCGCGGGCTCTAACTGCCTGTGGCCTTGGACGAGCCGTGGCGATTGATGGGACGTGGGCATCTACACATCCCCATGCCGCCTTGAAATCCGCCAAGCCTAGTGGCCGCCCGTTGCCAGAGTAGTCCGCCCCTGTAGATTGCTGCGCTTGGCCTTGGCTATTCTCTCCCCTGGCTTGCAATCCTTGTCGTAGATCCAGCGTCAGTGTCGTTCCCCCCTCCTTGCTTCCGCCATGGACACATAGCAGAAGAATAAGAAAGGAAGGTCGTACGAACCTGCCGAACCCCCGTCGGCCTCAGAACCCGCTCTTTAGCAGTCGACAGTGATCAACCCGGACGGGCTGGACAAGGTCTGCCCAGCTCTTGCCGCCGATTCCAATGAGTGAGGCAACAATCGCTCGGCCCACATCTTGGCTCGCGGGTGACATGAGCGCCACCGAGAACCCTATCCATCTTCTCGCCCTCTTCGCGGGGCTGATTCCCACTTTCTCTCCTTTCTTCAATGTCCTAATCTCGCACTACTAGATCCACCTGCTGCACCTGGATCCCCTCTCCATCATCCACCTTGCCGTCTTTGTTTTCCTTCTTGCTCTGTCTGGTTGACAATGCTCCCTCCGTAGCACTGTTTCGCCATTTCTTCTTGCTCCGTCTAGTCTACGCCCACCAGTGCTTGGGGTGCGCTTGGCCTTCGAAGCTGTTGCGGAGATGGCTGGCTCGGGGATCGACTTCGAGCTATCGCAAGATGCGTAGGGGTTCAGGAAGCAGTGGTTGTTTGTAGATGCCTGCACGTGCAGCCCCCTGCTTCTGACCCCCCGAGCGCCTGCAGTGCCCAGCTCCGGCTGGGGGCATGTGAAGCTTGTCAACCATCGACTTGCCCGCGTTTGGAAGCGGCTGGCTCGGCTGCAGAAGCTCCGTGTGACAGCGCCGATGGTGGTGCAGGAATTCGTCCAGCAGCGCATCGCTCTACTCCAGTGCCATTCCCGCCCGATGTGGGCCTTCACCGGATATCAATGTGAGTGAGTAGGCATTTCCATGCAACAGATGCACTAGAGCTATAAGTTTATGAAAGCTCAAAAAGAAACTAAGTGGGTGTGCATCCAACTTGCTTGCCCATGAAGACCCAGGGCATTTGAGGAGGCCCGTCGTTGGAATATACAAGCCAAGTTCTATGATGAAATATTCCCACTAGTGCATGAAAGTGACAAAATAAGAGACTCTCTGTCATAAAGATCACGGTGCTACTTTGAAGCACAAGTGTGGAAAAAGGATAGTAACATTGCCTCTTCGCCATTTTCCCCTCATTTTTTCTTTTCTTTTTTCTCTTTTTTTCTTTTTCTTTTTTTTCTTTGGCTTCTTTGGCCTCTTTTTTTTCTTTTCTTTTTTTCTCTTTTTTTCTTTTTCTTTTTTTCTTTGGCATCTTTGGCCTCTTTTTTTATTTTGGCTTGTTTTTTTATTTCCTCACATGCAACAATGCTCTAATAATGATGATCATCACACTTCTATTTACATACAACTCGGAAAATTACAATTCGATGCTTAGAACAAAAATACGACTCTGTGTGAATGCCTCCGGCGGTGTACTAGGATGTGCAATGAATCATGCGTGACATGTATAAAAGAATTATTAAAGGTGGCTTTGCCACAAATACGATGTCAACTACATGATCATCCAAAGCGATATGACAATGAAGAAACATGTCATAATAATCACAACGGTGGAAAGTTGCATGGCAATATATCTAGAAATGGTTATGGAAATGCCATAATAGGTAGGTATGGTAGCTGTTTTGAGGAAGGTATATGGTGGGTGTATGGTACCGACGAAAGTTGCGCGGCACAAGAGAGGCTAGCAATGGTGGAAGGGTGAGAGTGCGTATAATCCATGGACTCAACATTAGTCATAAAGAACTCACACACTTATTGCTATTAGTCATCGAAATAAAGTACTACGCGCATGCTCCTAAGGGATAGATTGGTAGGGAAACACCATCGCTCGTCCCCGATGGCCACTCATAAGGAAGACAATCAATAAATACTTCATGCTCCAACTTCGTTACATAATGGTTCACCATACGTGCATGCTACGGGACTCACAAACCTCAACACAAGTATTTCTCAAATTCACAATTACTCCACTAGCATGAATCTAATATCACCATCTTCATATATCTAAACAATCATAAAAAATCAAACTTCTCAAAGTATTCAATGCACTTTATATGAAAGTTTTTATTATATCCCTCTTGGATGCCTATCATATTAGGACTAATTTTATAACCAAAGAAAATTACCATGCTTTTATAACAGACTATCAAAATAATATAAGTGGAACATGGGAGTTCATAAATTTCTATAAAATAAATCCACACCCGTGATCTAAAAAGATATAAGTGAAGTACTAGAGCAATATTGCCTAGCTAAAAAGATATAAGAGAATCACATAGAGTATTCTAATAAATCACGATTCATTCGTGTCTCTCCCAAAAGGTGTGTACAGCAAGGATGATTGTGGCAAACTAAAAAGCAAAGACTCAAATCAAACAAGATGCTCCAAGAAGAATAGATATCATGTGGTGAATAAAAATATAGCCTCAAGTAAAGTTACCGATAGACGAAGACGGAAGAGGGGATGGCTTCCGGGGCATCCCCAAGCTTAGGCTTTTGGTTGTCCCTGAATATTACCTTGGGGTGCCTTGGGCATCCCCAAGCTTAGGCTCTTGTGACTCCTTATTCCATAGACCATCCAATCCTTACTCAAAACTAGAAAACTTCACAACAGAAAACTCAACAAAAAATCTCATAAGCTCTGTTAGTATAAGAAAACAAATCACCACATTAAGGTACTGTTGCAAACTCATTCTTTATTTATATTGGTGTAATATAATATGTATTCCAACTTTTTCATGGTTCATAACCCCCCCCCCCCCGATACTACCCATAGATTCATCAAAATAAGCAAACAACATAGTTTGTAGCAATCTGTAACTCTCGAGTACTATTGTAACTCCAAAAATTCTGAAAAATGAGGAAAACCTTAGCAATTTGTGCACCAAGCCAGAGCAAAAAGAATCAAATCAAAAGCATGTTTCAATAAAATTATGGAAATTATTTACTGGGCGCAAAAGTTTTGGTTATTCAGTAGGATCAATGCAACAATCACTGTAAACTATCCTAAAGGTTGAACTTGGCACAAACAGTAATTAAAACATAAAACCACATCTAACCAGAGCCTAGATGAATTATTTATTACTAAACAGGAACAAAAAGCAAGGAACAAAAATAAAATTGGGTTGCCTCCCAATAAGCGCTTTTCTTTAAAGCCTTTTTAGCTAGGCATTGATAATTTCAATGATGCTCACATAAAAGAGGAGAATTCAAGCACAAAGAGAGCATCATAAAACACATGACAAACACATCCAAGTCCAACATACTTCCTATGGATAGGCATTTTATAAGCAAAAAAATTATCAAGGAAAGCAAAAACTACCATATGCAAGGAAGAAGAAAGAGACAATAGCAATCTCAACATGAAGAGAGGAAATTTTGTAACATGAAAATTTCTACAACCATATTTTCCTCTCTCATAATAATTACATGTAGGATCATAAGAAAATTCAACAATATAGCTATTACATAACATATTGTCAACACGATCCACATGCATGCAAAGTTGACACTCTTCCAAAATAGTGGGGTTAACACTAACTAAAGTCATGACCTCTCCAAACCCACTCTTATCAAAAAATTCATAAGATTGAACATACTCCAAATATGTATGATCCAAAGTTGACACTCTTCCAAACCTACTTTCAATATTATTGCAAACATTATTATCAATCTCATATTCATCATGGGGCTTAAATAAACTTTCAAGATCATAAGAAGAATCACCCCAATCAAGATCATTGCAACAAGTAGTGGACATAGCAAAACTAGCATCCCCAAGCTTAGGGTTTTGCGTATAACTAACACAAGTGACATTAATCTAATTCATAATAACATCATTGCAATCATGCTTTTCATTCCAAGGATCTGCCGTGAATCACTTTATAATTTTCTTCTTTTAACATTTCATCAAAATTTCCGGGTTCACGAATTTCAGGCAAAACCTCATAAAGATAATCCGTTGCACACAACTCACTAGCAATTGGTTCATCATAATTGGATCTCTTAAAAATATTATCAAGTGGATGAGGATCCATAAAATTTTAGCAACCGAAGATGCAAGCAAAAAGATGGCACATGGTAATAAAAGTGAACCAAAGATCGAACGGAAGAAGGGCGAATGAAAAGGCAAATCTTTTTGAAAATCGTTTTAGAAGTGGGGGAGAGGAAAATGAGAGGTGAATGCCGAATAATGTAATGCAAGAGATGAGAGTTTATGGTGGGTACTTGGCATGTCTTGACTTGGCATAGATCTTCCTGGCAACGGTGCCAGAAATTGGCAAGTTGATGGGAGACAAATATTTACTTGACTTGGCGTAAGTATCCTCGGCAAAGGCGCCAGAAATTCTTCCTGCTATCTCTTGAGATTGTGTTGGTTTTTCCCTTGAAGAGGAAAGGGTGATGCAGCAAAGTAGAGTAAGTATTTCCCTTAGTTTGAGAATGAAGGTATTAGTGAAGTAGGAGACAATGCACAAGTCAGCGAATACCTGCACAAACAATCGACAAACTTGCACCCAACGCGATAAAGGGGTTGTAAATCCCTTCACGATTACTTGCAAAAGTGAGATCTGATAGAGATAGATAAACGGTAAAGTAAATATTTTGGTATTTTTGGTTTATAGATCGGAAAGTAAAAGATTGCAAAATTGTATATCGGAAACTAGTATGATGGAAAAGAGACTTAATATGATGGAAAGAGACCCGGGGGGCATAGGTTTCACTCGTCGCTTCTCTCTAGATAGCAAATAATACGGTGGGTGAACAAATTATTGTCGAGCAATTGATAGAAGAGCGCATAATTATGAAGATATCTATGGCAATGATCATGAACATAGGCATCACGTCCGTGTCAAGTAGACCGAAACAATTCTGAATCTACTTCTATTACTCTACACATCGACTGACTCCTTCCTGCATCTACATTATTAAGTTCAGAAAGAACAGAGTAAGGCATTAAGTAAGATGACATGATGTAGGGGAATTAACTCAAGCAATATGATGAAAACCCCATCTTTTTATCCTCGATGGCAACAATTCAATACGTGCCTTGCTGCCCCTACTGTCACTGGGAAAGGACACCGGAAGATTGAAATGAAAGCTAAGAACTTCTCCCATTGCAAGAAAAACCAATCTAGTAGGGAAAACAAAACTGATAATTCGAAGAGACTTGCAAAGATATCAAATCATGCATATAATAATTCAGAGAAGACTCAAATAATATTCATAGATAATCTGATCATAAATCGACAATTCATCGGATCTCGGCAAACACACCACAAAAGAGTACTACATCGAATAGATCTCCAAGAACATCGAGGAGAGCATGGTATTGACAATCAAAGAGAGAGTACAAGCCATCTAGCTACTAGCTATGGACCCATAGGTCTGTGGTAAACTACACAAGCTTCATTGAAAGGGCAATGGTGTTGATGTAGAAGCCCTCCGTGATCAAATCCACCTTCAGGAGGACACCTGAAAAGGCCCCTAGATGGGATCTCATGGGTACAGAAGGTTGCGGCGGTGGAAAAGTGTTTCCGTGGCTCCCCTGATGGTTTTGGGGTATAATAGTATATATGCGCGAAGGAATTAGGTTAGGAGACCCACGAGGTAGGGGAGCGCCCTACCCCCCCAAGCGCACCGTCCACCCTCGTGGCCGCCTCGTTGCTTCTCCGACTTCATCTCCAAATCTCCTGGTTTGCTTCTGGTCCAAGAAAGATCATCGTGAAAGTTTTCTTCCCTTTGGACTCTGTTTGGTATTCCTTTTCTGTGAAACTCTAAAACAGCTAAAAATAGAAACTGGCACTAGACTCTAGGTTAATAGGTTAGTCCCAAAAGTAATATAAAATAGCATATAAATGCATATAAAACATCCAAAACAGAAAATATAATAGCATGGAACAATTAAAAATTATAGATACGTTGCAGACGTATCAAGCATCCCCAAGCTTAATTCATGCTCGTCCTTGAGTAGGTAAATGGTTAAAAACAGGATTTTTGATGTGGAATGCTACCTAACATATTTATCCATGTAATTCTCTTTTTTGTGGCATGAATATTCAGATCCGTAAGATTCAAAACAAAAGTTTAATATTGACATAAAAACAATAATACTTCAAGCATACTAACAAGGCAATTATGTCTACTCAAAATAACATGACCAAAGAAAGCTTATCCCTACGAAATCATATAGTCTAGCTATGCTCCATCTTCATCACACAGAATAGTCAAATCATGCAAAACCCCGATGACAAGCCAAGCCATCGTTTCATACTTTTGATGTTCTCAAACTTTTTCAACTTTCACGCAATACATGAGCGTGAGACATGGACATAGCACTATGGTGGAAGAGAATATGGTCGTTGTGGAGAAGACAAAAAGAGGGAGATAGTCTCACATCAACTAGGCGTATCAACTATGGAGATGCCCATCAATAGATATCAATGTGAGTGAGTAGGGATTGCCATGCAACAGATGCACTAGAGCTATAAGTGTATGGAAGCTCAAAAAGAAACTAAGTGGGTGTACATCCAACTTGCTTGCCCAACAACACCTAGGGCATTTGAGTAAGCCCATCGTTGGAATATACAAGCCAAGTTCTATAATGAAAAATTCCCACTAGTATATGAAAGTGACAAAATAAGAGACTCTCTATCATAAAGATCAAGGTGCAATTTGAAGCACAAGTGTGGAAAAAGGATAGTAACATTGCCTCTTCTCCATTTTTCTTTCATTTTTTTTCTTTTTTTTCACTTTTTTAATTTTTGTTTTTTTTCTTTGGCTTCTTTGGCCTCTTCTTTTATTTTGGCTTCTTTGGCCTATTTCTTTATGTCCTGACATGGGCTAATGCTCTAATAATGATGATCATCGCACTTCTATTTTCTTAATTACAACTCAGAAAACTACAATTCCATGCTTAGAACAAAAATATGACTCTATGTGAATGCCTTCGGCAGTCTACCTGGATGTACCATGAATCAAGAGTGACATGTATGACAGAATTATCAAAGGTGGCTTTGCCACAAATATGATGTTAACTACATGATCATCCAAAGCAAGATGACAATGAAGAAACGTGTCATAATAAACGAAATGGTGGAAAGTTGCATGGCAATATATCTCGGAATGGTTATGGAAATGCCATAATAGGTAGGTATGGTGGCTGTCTAAGGCAATGATCATGAACATAGGCATCACATCCGTGTCAAGTAGACCGAAACGATTCTGCATCTACTTCTATTACTCTACACATCGACCGAGTCCTGCCTGTGTCTAGATTATTAAGTTCATAAAGAACAGAGTAAGTGTGACGCCCCGGATCAGATGCACCAGGTGTCTGCTAGTTATTCGCCATCATTGCCATGTCATTTGCTTTCGTGTTGCATTTTATCATGTCATCATGTGCATCTCGTTTTGCATACTTGTTCGTTTCTTGCATCCGAGCATTTTCCCCGTTGTCCGTTTTGCAATCCGGCACTCCTATGTCCTCCGGCGTCCCCCTTTTGTCTCTTGTTGTGAGAAGGTGTTGAACTTTCTCAGAATGGCCCGAGGTTTGCCAAGAGGCCTTGGAATTGCACCTGTAGACCGCCTGTCAAGTTTCGTGCCATTTGGAGGTCGTTTGATACTCCAACGGTTAACCGGGTAACCGTAAAAGCCCCTTTCGTCTTGCAGCCCAACACCCCTCCAAAGTGGTCCAAAACCCATCCTAACCCCCTCCACGCTCTCGGTCGTTCTATCACGATCGTGTGGGCGAAAACCGCACCTCATTTGGACTCTCCTAGCTCCCAGAATCTATAAATATGCCCTCCCCGTCCAAATTCGCGGATGAATCCCTCCGAAACCCTAGCCTCCACCTACCTCCGCCGCTGGACGTGTCCGCCTCCGCGCCGGACATGTCCGCCGCCGCCCTCCAACCAATCCTCCGCCGCCATGTATCCCTCAGCCCGCGCCTCCCTCTCTCTCCTCCGCGCGCCGCCGAAGCCCGCCGCAGCCCATCGCGGGCCCGCCAGGCCCGGCCACCGCCGCCGCTCCCCCGAGCCTGCCCCGC
>NC_041383.1:34566677-34585088 GCF_002162155.2 Triticum dicoccoides
CTCGCCGTCGCCCCTCGCCTCCGCGCCCGAGTCCTCCTCCGAGTGCCGCGCCGCCGTCCCCGATCCGGCGCCGCCGTCGCGCCCTCGCTGTCTGGCGAGCCGCCGCCTCCTCCCGTCGCCGCGCCGGCGTCCCTCTGCCCGCGCGCCACCGGTGCTCCTCCATCGCCTCCTCCGCCGCCCATCGCGGATCCGGTCGGGCCGGACCGGATCCGACGACCCCGAGCCCAGCCGCTCTCTTCCCCGTCTACTCCGGCCATCCTCCGGCGAACTCCGGCCAGATCCGCCACCGCTTCGTTATCCGTGCAGATCTGAAGGGTGACCCCATTTTTCCCAAGTCCCGAAATTATTTTGCATTTTGGTTCCCTATTCATCGCATCATAACTTGTTGCATACTGCTCTGTTTTGTGCGTGTAATATATCAAAATGTTTGCTGTGAGATTCTCTTCATTTCCCTCCATTGCACCATGTTCATTTGAGTTCATCTTGATGCCTGAATCATCGTTGCAAGAATGCTATATGATGTTAATCTGCTGAAACTGTTATAATTTGGTGATTTGTCATTTTTGTTGCATTTGATGTGTGCATCCTATGGGCATGAGCCCTACATGTGCTTTACATCATGCCATCTTTACAGGGGCGCCATCCATGTATTTTTGTGAGTTGTGTAGTGAGTGCATCAAGCTTGTTAAGAAGGGTACTTGATGTTGCTGTTTTGTTTGGCTGAATCTGCTATATCATGATGCTACGTAAACCTGCTGCTACAAGTCATTCTATGCATAATCTGGAGATGTTCACTAAGGATGTTTTGTTATACATGTCATGATCTATCCATCCATGCCCCTGGTTGCAATTATAGCCTGCTGTAGCTTGTTGTAATCTTGCTCCAAAGTTGCTAAATAATGTTGTTGTCAGCCTGTTAACATTAACTTCAGTTTTGCCATGTGTTTTGCTAGTGATCCATGCACCCTATTAAGTTGTTCTTGCCATGCTTAGCTTCCTAAATGTGTCTTCTTACTGTTGGTCACCTTGTTATGCCATGTATTTCTATGTGGTGAGTGGTACAAGCTCACCAACATGCCTACTTATTGTTGTTCCTGCCAAGTTTGAATCTGTGATATCTTTTACCATGTTTACATGGGTGCCATCATATGTTCTGATCCTTTTTGGCTCGTGGTCAGTAAAGGACTTTTGTTCTATGCATTTAGTAGTATCATGAAATGCCTTTGTTTGCCATGTTATGTTCCTGTAACATATAGTTTGATAGCTCTAAACATTGCAACCTGATGTTATTTCTGCAAAGTCTGAAACTGATATTATTTGCAATCTTGCCATGTGTTTTGGAGCATGTTCTAGTGATTTCTGGAGATATCTCAGTGTTCATGTTTTGTCATGCTTTACCTGTATATCATGCCCATGCCTTTTTTTATCATGTTGAGCTGCTGTAGCATATTTTTTTGATGTTTGCAAGATGCCTAATTGTTGTTTTGGACAGCTTGTCCTTTAAACTTGTTTCATGTATGTGTGTTGAACCGTTGCTCCGTTTTGAGTGTGCTCTATATGAAACTTGCTTGATTTTGCATCTAGTTTCATATTATCATGTTGAATCCTTGTTTTGAGGTGTTTGCATGATGTTTGTATGCATTTTGCATCAATGTCATGTTTAACTTATTTTGCTCATATCTTCTAGGCCGTAGCTCCGAACTAGATGAACTTTATATGTAACTTGACTAGAATCGCGTGTAGATCCTCTTGGTGCTCTTTAACTTGCTGTTTAACAACTTGAACATATGGTTTATTCAGACCTGGACCAATTTCGAAATTTGCATATGAGGACTTACCGGAATTGTTATATGTTATTTCCGGCCTCATTTAAACTTGCCTTGATGTGTTGCTCTTGTTTGCATCATCTCTTGCCATGAGTAGCTTCATGTAACCTTGTCATGCATCATACTTGGTTGAGCATCGTGTCTTGTATATGTGTGGTGTGTTTACCATGTTGTGTGCTTCTCTCGATAGTTCCCGTTTCGTTGCGATCGTGAGGATTCGTTCGTCTACATTTGGTTCTTCTTCGTGGCTTCATCTTCTTCATAGAATGGTTCTTCTTCCTAGCGGGATTTGAGGCAAGATGACCGCTACCCTGGATCTCACTACTATCATTGCTATGCTAGTTGCTTCGTTCTATCGCTTTGCTGCGCTACCTACCATTTGCTCTTCAAGCCTCCCAAATTGCCATGTCAGCCTCTAACCTTTTTCACCCTTCCTAGCGAACCATTGCTTGGCTATGTTACCGCTTTGCTCAACCCCTCTTATAGCGTTGTTAGTTGCAGGTGATGTTGAAGATTGCTCCACGGTGGACAGGATTATGTTGGGATATCACAATACCTCTTATTTAATTAATGCATCTATATACTTGGTAAAGGGTGGAAGACTCGGCATTATGCCTGGTGTTTTGTTCCACTCTTGCTGCCCTAGTTTCCGTCATACCGGTGTTATGTTCCTGGATTTTGCGTTCCTAACGCGGTTGGGTGATTTATGGGACCCCTTGACTGTTCGCTTTGAATAAAACTATTCCAGCAAGGCCCAACATTGGTTTTACCATTTGCCTCACCACCACCTACCTTTCCCTTGGGAGTAATTAACCCAAGGGTCATCTTTATTTTAGCCCCCCCCCCCCGGACCAGTGCTTGTCTAAGTGTTGGTACGAACCGAGCAGCCTGCGGGGCCACCTCAGGGAAACTCGAAGTCTGGTTTTACTTGTAGCTTGACTTATCCGGTGTTGCCCTGAGAACGAGATATGTGCAGCTCCTATCGGGATTGTCGACGCATCGGGCGGCATTGCTGGTCTTGTTTTACCATTGTCGAAATGTCTTGTAAACCAGGATTTCGAGTCTGATCGGGTCTTCCTGGGAGAAGGAATATACTTCTTTGATCGCGAGAGCTTATCATGGGCTAAGTTGGGACACCCCTGCAGGGTATAATCTTTCGAAAGCCGCGCCCGCGGTTATGCGGCAGATGGGAATTTGTTAATATCCGGTTGTAGATAACTTGACACCAGATCCGAATTAAAACGCATCAACCGCGTGTGTTGCCGTGATGGTCTCTTTTCGGCGGAGTCCGAGAAGTGAACATGGTTTTTGGGTTATGTTTGACGTAAGTAGGAGTTCAGGATCACTTCTTGATCATTGCTAGCTTCACGACCGTTCCGTTTGCTCTCTTCTCGCTCTTATTTGCGTATGTTAGCCACAATATCATGCTTAGTTGCTGCTGCAACCTCACCACTTTACCCCTTCCTTTGCCATTAAGCTTTGCTAGTCTTGATACCCATGGTAATGGGATTGCTGAGTCCTCATGGCTCACAGATTACAACAACAATAGTTGCAGGTACAGGTTATGTGATGATCATGACGCAAGAGCGATGTTTCCTTGTTTTGGAGTTCTTCTTCTGCTTCTTCTTCGATCAAGGGATAGGTTCCAGGTCGGCAGCCTGGGCTAGCAGGGTGGTTGCCGTTTGAGTTTCTGTTTGTTTTTCATCCTTAGTCGAATGATGCTCTTATGTATTGTGATGTTGTATTCGTTTGGCATTGTATGCCTTTTGTATGTATTCCCATCTATTATGTAATGTTGATGTAATGATATCCACCTTGCAAAAGCGTTTTCAAGATGCGCTTCTATCCTTGGTGGGACCTTCGAGTTCCTTTAGGATAGGGTCGCATCTTGGGTGTGACAAGTTGGTATCAGAGCCTCGACCGACCCTAGGAGACCCCCTTGATTGATCATGTAGTTTGGCCGTTGTTGAGTCTAGAAGAAAACTGTTTTCGGAGTCTAGTTATATCGGAGAGTAGGAATTATTTGTACTCCTCAGCCCTCTTCGTCGCTCTGGTGAGGAATCTTGATGTAGATGTTTTGAATTACTCCTCTTCCCTTCCAAATTTTCTTTAGGATCACGCAGTTGGTTTTTCTTTCGTTGGTTCTCTTCTCTTTTCATCCGGTGCATTTCTCGTCAAGTTGACCCGAGTCTCTTCATCGTTTCCAAGTTCAATCCTCAGTTGTTTTCTTTCCCACCCGCCCACCCTTCTTCTTCTCAGAACCGGAGTCCGTAATCGAGTATCCATCCTACTCGTGCGAAGTCTTTGCTTTCCTTCCTCAATGATTTCAACTGGTGTTTTTCTCTTCAAGATATTCATTGGTTTCCCCTTCCAAGTTGCCTTTGTTTTCCCGCCCTCCCACCCTCTTCTTTCCAGAGCCTGAGTCTGTTTCGAGCATCAATTTCATTCGTGTGGAGCCTCTTCAGCCTTCTCTCAATCATTTCAACCGGTGAATTCTCGTTTCATTCGACATTCTTCATCTCTTTTCGTCTCTGGTGGATTCAATTATAATTTTTGGTAGTGATTATATTCTTTTCCTCGGCTCAAGTGTTTTACCTGTTCGTTTGCCTCTCGCCAGTTTATCCTTCCGAAGTGTTCAAGAAATCTCAGGAGATTCGTCTGTGTTCCAATTAATTCGAGGTTGTCACCTCATTCAAATATTTCAATCGTTTCGGTGCATCATCTACCTCTTCAACAATCCTTTACAACCGTGTTATCTCTTCAGTGGGCCCTAACCCATAGGTCTTTTCCCAGGATCTTACCTGACTCTTCTAATTATTCTGGAGCTATTCCCAAATTCTTTTCAAGTGTGATGTAAGAATGGATTCCATCAGTAACATGCCTTCTCCAAGATCTCGTTCAAATTCTTTTCATTGTGGGCTCAACCTCTTCACTTTTCATTCTCCCGGAGTATCTCAGTAATTTTGGTGTTGTTTCTTGTCGTCATTTAAAGATGGAAGAAGAGTTTTTCCTCTAAATCTTGTTCCTCCTCTCAAAGTTTCGTGGTTCTAGATTCATGTTATCAGTCTCGAATTATTTTAGTTTGTTAGATATTCTTTCTTACCCATCCGGAGTATTTCAGGAGTTAATTTCTTTTTCGTTTCACCGGAGGACATCATTCTAGTTATCGTTCTCTATTACCCCGGTGCTTCGTTCAAGTGTTGTTTAATCAGCTCATGATCTCTTTGTTCTTTTGCATCTAAATCCCATCAAACATATTTGTTCTTCTAATTCTTCCAGCTGATTCATTCTCTTCCATCAGTCATTTTTCTAATTCTTACGGTGGTTCGTTCAAGATTCTTTTTCCTTGATAATCATTTTTAGTCATTTGTTTCTTTCCAATCTACCGGTGGTTCATGAAGACTTTCTCAAGTTTTGCGCTATATCCCCCCTTAATCCTTTTCAATGCGGATAAGTTGTATGCAATCCACTGCTTCTCATCAATTTAATTGATGGAGGATACGCATAACATAATTCTTATTCTTGTTTTATCCAAGTGTCTAATTCTTTTCTACCGGAGTTTGTTCGTGTTACCAATTTCTCAGTTATGTGTTGTTCATCCTCATTTCCGGAGTTCCAAGTTTCCTCGTTGGTCTCGTCTCGAACCTCCACCTGAAATGTCGCAAGGCTTAATCTTATTCTTTCTTCCTTCATTCTATCTCATCATCCTTTTTTTAGTTATCGGAGTTCTTCACGATGGATCGTCATGATTTAGTTCATTCTCCAAAGAGTTCATCAAGATTCTAATCGAAGGAGCTCAAGTATCCATCTTTTTGCTTCTCGAGGTGCAATTAATTCTTCGTATTATTTTGAAATGGAGTTTTCATTTCTTCATTCTTCTCAGCTATCCAATCATTTCCGTTTGTGGCCGGTTGTCAACTTGTGATCTTGAGATGTTACCATAAGACCACAACAAGCTTATTCTTTTATGGTTGATTTTCCTCAACAACTCCGTTCAATCATTTTCTTCTCCGTTCTTTTCATTCAACTCTTTCAATTCTTCCGGAGGCATTGCGTTGTTTATCCCATCAGGTTCCATCTCGTCTTGTGAAGTTCATGTTCTATTCTTTCCATTTTCAGTCGGAGTGCTGCCCAAATTCTTTTATTCACTCCTTTTCTTATCTCGTTCTAACCGGAGTGGTTTCATAGTCTATCTGATTCAGTTAGCTTTCAAATCTCGTCATTCTCGTCGTTCCTCTCTTCTTCTTGAGTGCTCTCAATTCTTTGCTTATGCTCTTGAGTTCTTGTTTCACCTCATCCCTTTTCCCTTCCGTCTTGGTCCTAAGATCCGGGACGAGATCTCTTGTTAGTGGAGGAGTGTTGTAACGCCCCGGATCTGATGCGATAGGTGTCTACCAGTTATTTGCCATTGTTGCCATGGCATTTGCTTGTGTGTTGCATTTTATCATGTCATCATGTGCATCTAGTTTTGCATACTTGTTCGTTTCTTGCATCCGAGCATTTTCCCCGTTGTCTGTTTTGCAATCCGGCACTCCTATGTCCTCCGGCGTCCCCCTTTTGTCTCTCGTTGTGAGCGGGTGTTGAACTTTCTCGGAATGGCCCGAGGTTTGCCAAGCGGCCTTGGTATAGCACCGGTAGACCGCCTGTCAAGTTTCGTGCCATTTGGAGGTCGTTTGATACTCCAACGGTTAACTGGGTAAGCGTAAAAGCCCCTTTCGTCTTGCAGCCCAACACCCCTCCAAAGTGGCCCAAAACCAATCCTAACCCACTCCATGCTCTCGGTCGTTCGATCACGATCGTGTGGGCAAAAACCGCACCTCATTTGGACTCTCCTAGATCCCAGAATCTATAAATATGCCCTCCACGTCCAAATTCACGGATGAATCCCCCGAAACCCTAGCCTCCACCTAACTCCGCCACCGGACGTGTCCGCCTCCGCGCCGGACATGTCCGTCGCCGCCCTCCAACCAATCCTCCGCCGCCACGTGTCCCTCAGCCCGCGCGTCCCTCTCTCTCCTCCGCGTGCCGCCGAAGCCCGCCGCGGCCCATCATGGACCCGCCAGGCCCGGCCGCCGCCGCCGCTCCCCCGAGCCTTCCCCGCAGCCGCCTGGGCTTCCCCGCCGCCCGGCCGCCCGCCGCCGCCTGCCGCCGCG
This sequence comes from Triticum dicoccoides, assembly GCF_002162155.2. NCBI lineage: Eukaryota > Viridiplantae > Streptophyta > Magnoliopsida > Poales > Poaceae > Triticum > Triticum dicoccoides. Next base: position 34,573,657 of record NC_041383.1, read on the forward strand.
GGTGCCGCCCCGCGCCTCGCCGTCGCCCCTCGCCTCCGCGCCCAAGTCCTCCTCCGAGCGCCGCGCCGCCGTCCCTGATCCGGCGCCGCCCTCGCACCCTCGCCGTACGGCAAGCCACCGCCGTCTTCGTGTCCTCCCGTCTCCGCGTCGGCGTCCCTCCGCCCGCACGCCACCGGAGCTCCTCTGTCGCCTCCTCCGCCGCCCATCGCGGATCCGGTCGGGCCGGACCGGATCCGACGACCCCGAGCCCGGCCGCTGTCTTCCCCGTCTACTCCGGCCATCCTCCGGCGAACTCCGGCCAGATCCGCCACCGCTTCGTTATCCGTGCAGATCTGAAGGGTGACCCCGTTTTTCCTAGGTCCTGAAATTATTTTGCATTTTGGTTCCCTGTTCATCGCATCATAACTTGTTGCATACTACTCCGTTTTGTGCGTGTAATATATCAAAATGTTCGTTGTGAGATGCTCTTCATTTCGCTCCATTGCACCATGTTCATTTGAGTTCATTTTGATGCCTGAATCATCGTTGCAAGAAAGCTATATGATGTTAATCTGTTGAAACTGTTATAATTTGGTGATTTGTCATTTTGGTTGCATTTGATGTGTGCATCCTATGGGCATGAGCCCTACATGTGTTTTGAACTACATCAGGCCATCTTTACAGGGGTGCTGTTAAGAAGGGTACTTGTTAAGAAGGGTACTTGCTGTTGCTGTTTTGTTTGGCTGAATCTGCTATATCATGATGCTATGTAAACCTGCTTCTACAAGTCATTCTATGCATAATCTGGAGATGTTCACTAAGGATGATTTGTGATACATGTCATGCTCTATCCATACATTCCCTGGTTGCAATTATAGCCTGCTGAAGCTTGTTGTATTCTTGCTCCAAAGTTGCTAAATAATGTTGATGTCAGCCTGTTAACATTAAGTTCAGTTTTGCCATGTGTTTTGCTAGTGATCCATGCACCCTATGAACTTGTTCTTGCCATGCTTAGCTTCCTAAATGTGTCTTCTTACTGTTGGTCACCTTGTTATGCCATGTATTGATCCGTGGTGAGAGGTATAAGCTCACCAACATGCCTACTTATTGTTGTTCCTGCCATGTTTGAATCTGTAATATCTTTTGCCATGTTTACATGGGTGCCATCATATGTTCTGATCCTTTTTGGCTCATGGTCAGTAAAGGACTTTTGTTCTATGCATTTAGTAGTATCATGACATGCCTTTGTTTGCCATGTTAAGTTCCTGTAACATATTGTTTGATAGCTCTAAACATTGCAACCTGGTGTTATTTCTGCAAAGTCTGAAACTGATATTATTTGCTATCTTGCCATGTGTTTTGGAGCATGTTCTAGTGATTTCTGGAGATATCTCAGTGTTCATGTTTTGTCATGCTTTACCTGTACATCATGCCCATGCCTTTTTTATCATGTTGAGCTGCTGTAGCATATTGTTTTGATGTTTGCAAGATGCCTAGTTCCTGTTTTGGACAGCTTGTCCTTTAAACTTGTTTCATGTATGTGTGTTGAACCGTTGCTCCGTTTTGAGTGTGCTCTATATGAAACTTGCTTGATTTTGCATCTAGTTTCATATTATCATGTTGCATCCTTGTTTTGAGGTGTTTGCTTGATGTTTGTATGCATTTTGCATCAATGCCATGTTTAACTTGTTTTGCTCATATCTTCTAGGTCGTAGCTCCGAACTAGATGAACTTTATAAGTAACCTGACTAGAATCGCGTGTAGATCCTCTTGGTGCTCTTTAACTTGCTGTTTAACAACTTGAACATAAGGTTTATTCAGATCTGGACCAATTTCGAAATTTGCATATGAGGAGTTACCGGAATTGTTATATGTTATTTCCGGCCTTATTTAAACTTGCCTTGATGTGTTGCTCTTGTTTGCATCATCTCTTGCCATGAGTAGCTTAATGTAGCCTTGTCATGCATCATACTTGGTTGAGCATCATGTCTTGTATATGTGTGGTGTGTTTACCATGTTGTGTTCTTCTCTCGATAGTTCCCGTTTCGTTGCGATCATGAGGATTCGTTCGTCTACGCTTGGTTCGTCTTCGTGGCGTCATATTCTTCATAGACTGGTTCTTCTTCCTAGTGGGATTTCAGGCAAGATGACCGCTACCCTGGATCTCACTACTATCATTGCTATGCTAGTTGCTTCGTTCTATCGCTTTGCTGCGCTACCTACCATTTGCTCTTCAAGCCTCCCAAATTGCCATGTCAGCCTCTAACCTTTTTCACCCTTCCTAGCAAACCATTGCTTGGCTATGTTACCGCTTTGCTCAGCACCTCTTATAGCGTTGTTAGTTGCAGGTGAAGTTGAAGATTGCTCCATGGTGGACAGGATTATGTTGGGATATCACAATACCTCTTATTTAATTAATGCATCTATATACTTGGTAAAGGGTGGAAGACTCGGCATTATGCCTGGTGTTTTGTTCCACTCTTGCCGCCCTAGTTTTCGTCATACCGGTGTTATGTTCCCGGATTTTGCGTTCCTAACGCGGTTGGGTGATTTATGGACCCCCTTGACAGTTCGCTTTGAATAAAACTATTCCAGCAAGGCCCAACATTGGTTTTACTATTTGCCTCACCACCACCTACCTTTCCCTTGGGAGTAATTAACCCAAGGGTCATCTTTATTTTAGCCCCTCCCCCCCCCAGGCCAGTGCTTGTCTAAGTGTTGGTCCGAACCGAGCAGTCTGCGGGGCCACCTCGGGGAAACTCGAAGTCTGGTTTTACTCGTAGCTTGACTTATCCGGTGTTGCCCTGAGAACGAGATATGTGCGGCTCCTATCGGGATTGTCGGTGCATCGGGCGGCTTTGCTGGTCTTGTTTTACCATTGTCGAAATGTCTTGTAAACTGGGATTCCAAATCTGATCGGGTCTTCCTGGGAGAAGGAATATCCTTCGTTGATCGCGAGAGCTTATCATGGGCTAAGTTGGGACACCCCTGCAGGGTATAATCTTTCGAAAGCTGTGCCCGCGGTTATGCGGCAGATGGGAATTTGTTAATATCCGGTTGTAGATAAGTTGACACCAGATCCGAATTAAAACGCATCAACCGCGTGTGTAGCCGTGATGGCCTCTTTTCGGCGGAGTCTGAGAAATGAACACGGTTTATGGGTTATGTTTGACGTAAGTAGGAGTTCAGGATCAGTTCTTGATCATTGCTAGCTTCACGACCGTTCCGTTTGCTCTCTTCTCGCTCTTATTTGCGTATGTTAGCCACCATATCATGCTTAGTCCCTGCTGCAACCTCACCACTTTACCCCTTCCTTTGCCATTAAGCTTTGCTAGTCTTGATACCCATGGTAATGGGATTGCTGAGTCCTCATGGCTCACAGATTACTACAACAACATTTGCAGGTACAGGTTATGTGATGATCATGATGCGACCTTCTATCCTTGGTGGGACCTTCGAGTTCCTTTAGGATAGGGTCGCATCTTGGGCATGACAGTAAGGCATTAAGTAAGATGACATGATGTAGAGGAATTAACTCAAGCAATATGATGAAAACCCCATATTTTTATCCTCGATGGAAACAATTCAATACGTGCCTTGTTGCCCCTACTATCACTGGGAAAGGACACCGCAAGATTGAAACGAAAGCTAAGCACTTCTCCCATTGCAAGAAAAACCAATCTAGTAGGGCAAACTAAACTGATAATTCGAAGAGACTTGCAAAGACATCAAATCATGCATATAACAATTTAGAGAAGACTCAAATAATATTCATAGATAATCTGATCATAAATCCACAATTCATCGGATCTCGGCAAACACACCGCAAAAGAGTACTACATCGAATAGATCTCCATGAACATCAAGGAGAACGTGGTATTGAGAATCAAAGAGAGAGTACAAGTCATCTAGCTGCTAGCTATGGACCCGTAGGTCTGTGTTAAACTACACACGCTTCATCGGAAGGGCAAGAAGCCCTCCGTGATGGAATCCTCCTTCGGGAGGACGCCGAAAAAGGCCCCTAGATGGGATCTTATGGGTACAGAAGGTTGCGGCGGTGCAAAAGTGTTTTCGTGGCTCCCCTGATGGTTTTGGGGTATAATAGTATATATGGGCGAAGGAATTAGGTTAGGAGACCCACGAGGTAGGGGACGCCCCCCCCCCCCGGCACACCCTCCACCCTCGTGGCCGCCTTGTTGCTTCTTCGACTTCATCTCCAAGTCTCCTGGTTTGCTTCAGGTCCTAGAAAGATCATCGTGAAAGTTTTCTTCCGTTTGTACTCCGTTTGGTATTCCTTTTCTGTGAAACTCTAAAACAGGTAAAAACAAAAACTGGCACTGGGCTCTTGGTTAATAGGTTAGTTCCAAAAGTAATATAAAATAGCATATAAATGCATATAAACATCCAAAATAGATAATATAATAGCATGGAACAATTAAAAAATTTAGATACGTTGCATACATATCAAGCATCCGCAAGCTTAACTCATGCTCGTCCTCGAGTAGGTAAATGATTAAAAACAGAATTTTTGATGTGGAATGCTACCTAACATATTTATCCATGTAATTCTCTTTATTGTGGCATGAATGTTCAGATCCGTAAGATTCAAAACAAAAGTTTAATATTGACATAAAAACAATAATACTTCAAGCATACTAACAAGGCAATTATGTCTTCTCAAAATAACATGGCCAAAGAAAGCTTATCCCTATGGAATCATATAGTCTGGCTATCCTCCATCTTCATCACACAAAATACTCAAATCATGCACAACCCCGATGACAAGCCAAGCAGTCGTTTCATACTTTTGATGTTCTCAAACTTTTTCAACTTTCACGCAATACATGAGCGTGAGACATGGACATAGCACTATGGTGGAAGAGAATATGGTCGTTGTGGAGAAGACAAAAAGAGGGAGATAGTCTCACATCAACAAGGCGTACCAAATATGGAGATGCCCATCAATAGATATCAATGTGAGTGAGTAGGGATTGCCATGCAACAGATGCACTAGAGCTATAAGTTTATGAAAGCTCAAAAAGAAACTAAGTGGGTGTACAACCAACTTTCTTGCCCAAGAAGACCTAGGGCATTTGAGGAAGCCAATCATTGGAATATACAAGCCAAGTTCTATAATGAAAAATTCCCACTAGTATATGAAAGTGAAAAAAATAAGAGACTCTCTATCATAAAGATCACGGTGCAATTTGAAGCACAAGTGTGGAAAAAGGATAGTAACATTGCCTCTTCTCCATTTTTCTCTCATTTTTTTCTTTTCTGTTTTTTCTCTTTTCTTATTTTTGATTTTTTTCTTTGGCTTCTTTGGCCTCTTTTTTTTGGCTTCTTTGGCCTATTTTTTTATGTCCTGACATGGGACAATGCTCTAATAATGATGATCATCACACTTCTATTTTCTTAATTACAACTCAGAAAACTACAACTCCATGCTTAGAACAAAAATATGACTCTATGTGAATGCCTTCAGCGGTGTACCTGGATGTACCATGAATCAAGAGTGACACGTATGACAGAATTATCAAAGGTGGCTTTGCCACAAATATGATGTCAACTACATGATCATCCAAAGCAATATGACAATGAAGAAACGTGTCATAATAAACGGAAGGGTGGAAAGTTGCATGGAAATATATCTCGGAATGGTTATGGAAATGCCATAATAGGTAGGTATGGTGTCTGTTTTCAGGAAGGTATATGGTGGGTGTATGGTACCGGTGAAAGTTGCGCGGCACAAGAGAGGCTAGCAACGGTGGAAGGGTGAGAGTGCGTATAATCCATGGACTCAACATTAGTCATAAAGAACTCACATACTTGTTGCCAAAATCTATTACTAATCAAAATCAAGTACTACGTGCATGCTCCTAGGGGGATAGATTGGTAGGAAAACACCATCGCTCGTCCCCGACCGCCACTCATAAGGAAGACAATCAATAAATAATTCATGCTCCAACTTTGTTACATAACGGTTCACCATACGTGCATGCTACGAGACTCACAAACCTCAACACAAGTATTTCCCAAATTGACAATTGCTCCACTAGCATGAATCTATCACCATCTTCATATCTCAAAACAATCATAAAAAATCAAACTTCTCATAGTATTCAATGCACTTTATATGAAAGTTTTTATTATATCCCTCTTGGATGCCTATCATATTAGGACTAACTTTATAACCAAAGTAAATTACCATGCTTTTCTAAAAGACTCTCAAAATAATATAATTGAAGCATGGGAGTTCATAAATTTCTATAAAATGAAGCCACCGCCATGCTCTAAAAAGAAATAAGTGAAGTACTAGAGCAATATTACCTAGCTCAAAAGATATAAGAGAAGCACTTAGAGTATTCTAATAAATCACGATTCATGCGTGTCTCTCCCAAAAGGTGTGTACAGCAAGGATGATTGTGGCAAACTAAAAAGCAAAGACTCAAATCAAGCAAGACGCTCCAAGAAAAACGCATATCATGTGGTGAATAAAAATATAGCCTCAAGTAAAGTTACCGATAGACGAAGACGAAAGAGGGGATGCCTTCCGGGGCATCCCCAACCTTAGGCTTTTGGTTGACCTTGAATATTACCTTGGGGTGCCTTGGGCATCCCCATGCTTAGGCTTTTGCCACTCCTTATTACATAGTCCATCAAATCCTTACTCAAAACTGGAAAACTTCACAACAGAAAACTCAACAGAAAATCTCATAAGCTCCGTTAGTATAAGAAAATAAATCACCACTTTAAGGTACTGTTGTAAACTCATTCTTTATTTATATTGGTGTAATATCTTTTGTATTCCAACTTTTCCATGTTTCATACCCCCCCCCCAGATACTGCCCCTAGATTCATCAAAATAAGCAAACAACATAGTCCGTAGCAATCTGTAACTCTCGAAATATGTGTGATCATAAGTTGACACTCTTCCAAACCCACGTTCAATATTATTGCAAACATTATTATCAATCTCATATTAATCATGGGGCTTAAATAAATTTTCAAGATCATAAGAAGAATCACCCCAATCATGATCATTGCAAGAAGTAGTGGACATAGCAAAACTAGCATCCCCAAGCTTAGGGTTTTGCATATCATTAACACAATTGACATTTAATTTATAGAATTCATAATAACATCATTGCAATCATACATCATTCAAGGAGTTGTCGTGAATCACTTTATAATTTTCTTACTTTAACACATCATCACAATTTCCGGATTCACGAATTTCAGGCAAAACCTCATAAAGATAATCTAGTGCACACAACTCACTAGCAATTGGTTCATCATAGTTGGATCTATTAAAAAGATTAGCAAGTGGACGAGGATCCATAAACTTTTAGCAAGCGAAGATGCAAGCAAAAAGAAGGCACATGGTAACAAAAGCGAAACAAAGATCGAACGGAAGAAGGGCGAAAGATATGGCAAATCTTTCTAAAAATCATTTTCGAAGTGGGGGAGAGGAAAACGAGAGGCGAATGGCGAATAATGTAATGCAAGAGATGAGAGTTTATGATGGGTATTGGTATGTGTTGACTAGGCGTAGATCTCCCCAGCAACGGCAGCAGAAATTGGCAAGTTGACGGGAGACAAATATTGACTTGACTTGGCATAAATATCCCCTGCAACGGCGCCAGAAATTCTTCCTGCTACCTCTTGAGCTTGCGTTGGTTTTCCCTTGAAGAGGAAAGGGTGATGCAGCAAAGTAGAGTAAGTATTTCCCTCAGTTTGAGAATGAAGGTATCAATGCATTAGGAGACAACGCACAAGTCAAAGAATACCTGCACAAACAATCAACAGACTTGCACCTAACGCGATAAAGGGGTTGTCAATCCCTTCATGGTTACTTGCAAAAGTGAGATCTGATAGAGATGGATAAATGGTAAAGTAAATATTTTTGTTATTTTTGGTTTATAGACCGGAAAGGAAAAGATTGCAAAATATTAGATCAGAAACTAGTATGATGGAAAAGAGACTTAATATGGTGGAAAAGAGACCCCGGGGGCCATATGATTCACTAGTGGCTTCTCTCAAGATAGCAAATAATACGGTGGGTGAACAAATTACTGCCGAGCAATTGACTGAAGAGCGCATAATTATGGCGATATATAAGGCAATAGTCATGAACATAGGCATCATGTCCGTCTCAACTAGACTGAAACGATTCTGCATATACTTCTATTACTCCACACATCGATCGACTCCTGCCTGTATCTAGATTATTAAGTTCATAAAGAACAGAGTAAGGCATTAAGTAAGATGACATGATGTAGAGGAATAATTAACTCAAGCAATATGATGAAAACCCCATCTTTTTATCCTCGATGGCAACAAATCAATACGTGCCTTGCTGCCCCTACTGTCACTGGGAAAGGACACCGCAAGATTGAAACGAAAGCTAAGCACTTCCACCATTGCAAGAAAAATCAATCTAGTAAGCCAAAATAAACTGATAATTCGAAGAGACTTGCAAACATATCAAATCATGCATATAAGAATTCAGAGAAGACTGAAATAATATTCACAGATAATCTGATCATAAATCCACAATTCATCGGATCTCGGCAAACACACCGCAAAAGAGTACTACATCGAATAGATCTCCAAGAACATCGAGGAGAACATTGTATTGAGAATCAAAGAGAGAGCACAAGCCATCTAGATACTAGCTTTGGACCCGTAGGTCTGTGGTAAACTACACACGCTTCATCGGAAGGGCAATGGTGTTGATGTAGAAGCCCTCCGTGATCGAATCCACCTCCGGGAGGACGTCGGAAAAGGCCCCTAGATGGAATCTCACGGGTACAGAAGGTTGCTACGGTGGAAAAGTGTTTTCATGGCTCCCCCTGATAGTTTTGTGGTATAATAGTATATATGAGCGAAGGAATTAGGTCAGGAGACCCACGAGGGGCCCACGAGGTAGGGGGCGCTGCCTACCCCCCTAGGCGCGCACTCCACCCTCGTGGCCGCCTCGTTGCTTCTCCGACTTCAACCCCAAGTCTCCTGGTTTGCATCTGGTCCATGAAAGATCATAGCAAAAGTTTTATTCCATTTGGACTCCGTTTGGTGTTCTTTTCTGCGAAACTCTAAAATAGGCAAACAATAGAAACAAGCCCTGGGCTCTAGGTTAATATGTTAGTCCCAAAAACAATATAAAATAGCATATAAATGCATACAAAACATCCAAAATAGGTAATATAATAGCATGGAAAATTCAAAAATTATAGATACGATGGAGACATGTCACGGACCGCTCTCACGGTGACAAAAGTTATAATTTTGGAGCGATTGTTGCACGTAGGTTGCAGCACAGTGCTGGTACTGGATATTTCTATGGTGGAATTTATGCCACATGTTTAGCAAGGGAGCTGGGTGTTTCACCTTTGCCCTATGATCCTATTTTACCCACGCAGTACCTAGACTTTGATGCTATGAAACGTAATAAGATCCTTAGAGGTGAACCCCATAATTTCACTTATAAATTATTGTTTAATAAGGACTCCGTGGTTGACACATATTTACCTGCACCTGCTCTCTTTAATGTTCACAACGGGGGGAGATATTATGTTCTTGAGAGCGAGGCCCGAGCTGATAACACAGCGGTTGTGGCTGCACTGCGGCTGAGGCATCTGGACCGAGAGCCTCCGTGAGCTACCACTCCAACCATTACGCAGGCTACCTACTGATTACCAAGTTAGGCTAAAAGCTTAAGCTTGGGGGAGTACGTATTTCCACAGACATTACATTCATGTTCTCAAATTTCATTCCAATTGTCGTTGTTCACACTTTATCATTTTATTATCCATGTTAAATTTATTTTCTTGCTTTCTTCTTGTGTGTTTGAAATTTTTTGAGAAAATCCAAAAACATATCTTGCTTCTTTTTGTTTTTTCTTCCTAGTTTAAATTGTTGTAGCACTAAAAAGGAAACCTAAAAAGATTTCCTTGTTCTTCTTTTACTTGTTGGCAGCTTTCCCGTGTAAATAGTTTATCTCAACTTTGCTTTCCCTTTTTATTTGCTTGTTTACGAAAAAACAAAAACTCCAAAAAAATCAGTGTGTTTCTCTGATTTTTTTTCTTTTTATTGAGTCGTGCCGAGGAGAAGACCACGATGAAAATGTTGAGTGGCTCTCATATGCATTATTGAGTCATAACGCACTATTATTATTTTCAAATCGTTTGGTTGTGCAAGTGAAAGGCAATAATGACGATATTCGATGAACTGGTCGTGGCGGAGAGAAACGGGTATGAACTCGACTTGTTCTGTTTTTGTAAATATGTTGAACCTAGTATCCATGAGTTAGCCTATTATGATCAAACATGTTTGCAATGACAATTAGAGATTATAGTTTCTCATGCCATGCATAAGTAGCTAGGAGTGGATAATGATTTATCTTGGATGTCAACATTGCATTAAAATGATTGTGATGTAGCATGATGATATGGTATCCTCCTTTGAATGTTCGAGTGGCTTGATTTGGCACATGTTCATGCATGTAGTTGAATCAAAACCACAATAGCCTTTATGATATTTATGTTCATGGTGTTCATATCCTACTCATGTTAGTATCCAATGTTACTTATGCATAATGCATGTTCATGACCGTTGTTTCTCTCTAGCTGGCCGCTCCTCAACCTATTTGCTAGCCTTCGCCTGTACTAAATGGGAATTCTGCTTGTACATCAAAAACCTGAAATATAATTTATTCCAGATGAGTCCACCATACCTACATATATGCGGTATTACCTTGCCGTCCTAAGTAAATTTGCATGTGCCACCTCTAAAAATTTCAAGTAAATATCATTTTTGTGTGCCTGGATTGTTCATAGAGCGATAGGAGGTAGTTGGTATCTACTATGCTAAGCAGGTTATTCTCAGGACGGGTGTTTATTCACTCATCATTGCACGAGAAAATGAGCAGTAATAGGGATATGCAGTCCCAAATTGCAAAAAGACCTTACAAATAATCAAACAAAAACTCCTATGCAGCAATAACCTTTACTTTACCGCTTGGGAACCGCTACTAATGTGTTTTTAGCACGGGAGATATTGATACTACGATATATGTTACTATCCTATTATGAAGACCATAACATGGACTAGCGACATATGCATATTGCTAGTTTAATTTACTTCCCACTATGACCGTCTTAATCAATATCTTGAAAAGCAGCTATCCCGATCTTGAACTAAAAAATGTAGCATGAGCCACTTAGCTGAGAGCATCCAATGCTTGATGACTGAAAAGGAGCAATTAATTAACAGATGGTTACCATTACCCCCTGCCCCCCACCCCCATACCTGAAAAGGAGCAATTAATTAAGAAAGGGATTCCCCTCGTGGTATGCACACGACAGAAATGCACGATTCCCAGACGATGCATGCAAAGGTCGGGCACAACTATCATCCCTGAAGTAGTTTCGTTTCCCCACCCCGCCAAAGCT
>NC_041383.1:34585551-34586568 GCF_002162155.2 Triticum dicoccoides
TGAGCAGTAATAGGGATACGCAGTCCCAAATTGCAAAAAGACCTTACAAATAATCAAACAAAAACTCATATGCAGCAATATCCTTTACTTTACCGCTTGGGAACCGCTACTAATGTGTTTTTAGCACGGGAGATATTGATAACTAATGGTTGCAAAGTAAACAAGAAGGGTGCATGTCTCAAAATTTCAATTACCTCTGTTTTAAAAACATGAGCTCTGGCACCTCTGCAAATCACTACTTCCCTCTATGAAGGGACTATGTATTTACTTTTATGTTGTGTCATCACCTTCTCAAATAAGCGCCAGAACGTAAGAGCATTGTTGTCATGCTGATGCATTGTGTGTAGATAATGTTGGGTGTATCATGACTAGATCTTTTTTTACCATGACTTACAATGTTTAGTTGCTGCTTGAACTTTGAAGGTGCTCTGCATTTATATTTTGGGGTCTCAAAAATGGCTAGCGAGATACCACTATTATCATATTGTATCATCGGGTTTGGGATTATTTAGTTCTCGTAAGATGACTTATACACCTAAACGGAGGAAGTAACAAAAATAAAGGTGTTTGTGTAACATAATTGTTAGCATAATGCAACACACTCAAAGCAAATAAATCTACATATAAATAAATAAAGCCTTCCATGATACTACGATATATGTTACTACCCTATTATGAAGACCGTAACATGGACTAGCGACATATGCATATTGCTAGTTTAATTTACTTCCCACTATGACCATCTTAATCAATATCTTGAAAAGCAGCTGTCCCGATCTTGAACTAAAAAATGTAGCATGAGCCACTTAGCTGAGAGCATCCAATGCTTGATGACTGAAAAGGAGCAATTAATTAAGAGATGGTTCCCATTACCCCCTGCCCCCCACCCCCATACCTGAAAAGGAGCAATTAATTAAGAAAAGGATTCCCCTCGTGGTATGCACACGACAGAAATGCACGATTCCCAGACGATGCGTGCAAACGTTTCCCCACCCCGCCAAAGCTGAAAAGGAGCAA
>NC_041383.1:34586989-34593502 GCF_002162155.2 Triticum dicoccoides
CTCCCCTTCTCTCTCTCCTCGGCCAGCCATCAATAAGCAGAAGCACGCCGTCTAGTTGCTTCATTTGCTCACTTCGCCGTGCCCTGCAGCTGTTATTTCATCCATCTTCAGGTTAGCCACTAATTAAGCATCTTTATCACTTCAATTTGTGTCCTCAACTCCTGATTGCCTTACATGATAAGCTGGCCGCCAGCTGCTTCATACTTCCGTAAATTTCTATGTTATATGTAAGCCAGTGGCTAATCCCATACATCACCCCTTTTTCCCCGGATCTGGTCCTTGCATTTACAATTTTTAGATGTCTTTTCCACGGACATGTCTTTCTCACAAAAAATAGCCCTACGCTCTGTTTGAACTAATCCTTTATGAAGCCAAATCCGCGTCGTAGATCATGCATGTTAGGAATCGCGTTCTGCAGTTTTGTTGATTTTTTACGCTAAAATATACGAAACATATGGAGAAAATCTATGTGTTAGAGTGCCCACTGAATTCAGATTGTTGGTCGTTCGATCTTACGAACTCAGCCCATCTCCTCCGCCCAAAAAACAATCATCGCCAAAGATCCTATCGCGTTGACTTCATTTGGCAAATACAGAAATAATCGAGCAGCCCCAGCGTCGCGGCTTCCGGTCCCGGGGCGACACTGGAGGCGACGACTCCGCCCCGTCCAACACTCTCCGCCACTCCTCCCTCGTCTCGCCGTTGCCTGTTTTGCCCGCTCGGATCCGGCGGCGGCATAACCGTTTCCCTCTCCTGCCTCGCTGGGGGCGCCGCTGGGATGTCGCATCTGGAGGCTTCTGACTTGGCGGAGATTGCACTTGCCTCCGATGGGGCAGCCGACGCGAGTGCTCGAGGCTCGATATCAGATCGCACTAGATCTGCCTGCTCTGGTGTCGTCGGTGGTTCGTACCCTCTATATGCCGCACTCGTCTATGAAGCCGAATACGGATTGTAGGTCGCTCATGCATGAAGGATTTCTGAGTAATTGCTAGGAACCCCGTTCTGCCTTCTCCTTTGTTTTTCACGCTAAAATTTACGAAAATATATCGAGCATTTATTTGTTTGAGAGCCTCCTAGCCAAATTTTGTCAGGGCATCTCCAACGCTGATCCACAAATCGAACACCACATCTGTCCATGCACTGGGACTGGCTAGTTCGTGCAAACGCATGCGGGAGCCTTGCATTCAACCATAACCGCATACATCTCAAACCAGATTTTATAAAGGAGGATGATTTTCATACAAACCGGATGATTTTCATATAAACCAGATGAAAACATTTACATTTCAGACATATTTCACCAAAAATATAGTGGACTAGGCTAGGCTATATTCTAACCTAGTCTATCGCGGGGTGCGGCAGAACCCCATTCCATGATATGTATTTCCTATGTCCGGCAGCTCGCTCATAGGACCGCCGTGAGCCCCGGAGGTATATGCTTTAGAGGGAGAGGCCTCCGCCCCTAGGAAGCACGGGTCAAGGTTGGTTTTTGAGAGTGGGAAGATGGTCACCATGGCCTACATAGGACCAAAGCGGCGGCGGCCTCCCACGGTCTACTATTCCTCGCTATCGGCAATGGCGGGCGTGCTGGCTTCGTTGTGGTGGCCGTAAACTTGGCCCGACGCTTCATCGATCTCCATGAAGGCGGTTTCTTTCTCCGCCCGTGTTGGCGTTCTCTTCCGTGTGCCGGCCTGGAGCGGAGCGGTAGGACAGGAGTAGGGCCTCTTGCTTGGCCACATATGCCAGGTTGCCCTTGTTGGCGTTCTCTTCCGCGTGCCGGCCTGGAGCAATTTGTCAGTTCTTCGCGAGCCGCCTTGGAGCGGAGAGCTGCTCCTTCGCGTGGCGGCCTGGAGCAACTGCTCTACAAACGTGGTGCCGGCCTGGAGCGGCAAAGGTGATGGAACGATAGTTGCTCTACTGGAAAGGTTGCTGGCAAGCCACCCAAATCCGGCGAGCTTAGTGGGCCACCCAGCCGGCCGCAATGCTGGAAAGCTCATTCTTCTGCTGGCCAGAGAGGCCTTCGGAGCCAGATCCCCTGACGTACGGCCACCTGACGTTGGGCCACTGACGCGTGGGTCCGGGTCCACACGTCAGCGAGTGCGCCGTACGTCAGAGGAGCTGCGTCCGGGGCCTTCCTACAGGGCTTGAGCTGGATTCCATGGAAGGTGTGGTGCAAGGTGCAGGTGGAGATCGGCGGGTGGTGCAGTTCTTGCACGGCCGGTGCCCGGTAACGTTTAAATAGTGGGCGGACGCGAGGGGCCTACTAGCGTGGTGTTTAATGCCGGTCGACACATGGACAGACGTGTGGTGCCAGAGTAGGTTTCTCGGCACATGCGCCGGTTCGAATGATGTAGACGGGCAGATGAATACCATTTACATGCGAAGAGAAGGTGTATACAGAGGCGTGCAGATCACAGATTTGCCCCTCGCGAAAGCATTGATTTGCATTTATGAGAAGCACAACTATCCTATGAAAAAGAAGAAAAAAGTTATGCTTACAAATTTGCTTCTCCTGGAAGTATAACTTTTCTTCAGCGAGTCTCTGGCAAAAAAATGTGCTTTCACGAGAAGCACCAATTTTCTTCTCGTGGAAATACAACTTTGCTTCCGTGATGTCCTTCTCTGAAGAAAAGGAAAAAGCACAGCATGTGCTCCTAAACAAAAGTGAAGAACCCAGCTATGATTTCGAGATCTGATATTTTTTGGGGTTTTAATTTTATTGCGCAAACCCTTTTTCGGTTTTTATTTTGTTCTATTCTTTTTTGTGCTTTTATTTTGTTTTTCGGTTTTTTATAGAGAAAGGTTTCTTGGACCTATTAACATGTGATCTAGTATCGGAGATCTCGATTGGAGAAATCTAACAGTGAAGATGCTCCCGGAATTGTACGCATTGTTCAAGAGATCAATAATTTTGGATAAATGAATCTAGAAAAGAAACACCAAGGTTGCCATAAATGACGCATGCAGTGCACCACTTGTCTTCTCCTGAGAAGGTAGGGTAACCTTTACAAGGCCCTTTACTGAAAATTGCTTTCGCCCGCTTTATACATATATAAAGCAACAACCAACATCCGAGCCGATACAAACCACATCAACACACACTACAGGCCAGATACATAGGTGCCAAGGACCTATGACAACAACACACCGAACAACTCAGAGTAGACTAAAGAATGATCATAAGCAACACTACGGAGCCGCTGGAGCCCTTCCTGGTGAGGACATCGCGAAGAGGTGAAGTTCAGATTCGATGAACTGTGAGCTCCAGACGATGCCTTTAGGAACGACACAGCACCAAAGAGCCGCCATCGCCAAATCCAATGATCTAGATTTTCATCCAGGGCATGACGAAGAGAAAGGAGCAACCACAACGGATACTTCAAGAAGATGGCGATGCCCACGGGCACCGCCTTCCTCGGCCTGGCCAAAGTCAGGCAAGTTTTTCACCCCAGCAATCATACTCCGCCTTCACTCAAGGTGTGCCCGCGCACAAGACCCAAACGACACACCACCACAGAACATCAACCCGCCAGCCACCACACCTCCGACACGGCCATGGTTGCCAGCCTCCCGCACCTGAGTTGCGAGCTCAGTCAACGAGCACCTCAACTCCCACCACCCAAACCACCGCCCAAGAAACAAGACGCCCCATAGATCCTTCAGGCTGTGAGCAGTGAACCGTCCGGCTTGCACCGACCACCGACAGAGCCGCGGCGACTGGAACGACCAGATCGATCGGGGAGGCACCATGTCGTAGAAGAGGTGAAGCGGGAGCGGACCACGTCAACGCTCGGCACCCCTGCCGGCGACGGGTGGCACAACTGCATCGGAGCCACCTGTCACACTCACCACCTCTTCCAAACACCACCCTGACGCCCAACCTCTGCTCCTGGCCCGGATCTGCATCTGGCGAGGACCGGCCACCTGCCCAGCGACGCGGAGATCGCCGGAACGGCATAGCTGAAGCCGAAGACAACCAACTAGGGAATCCACACAGGCCACCTGCGAATGAAGGGACACCGGACCTGACTCCAGCCGTCGCCGCAACACCGGCCAGACCAAGCACCGTGATGCCACCACGTTGTAGCCCACGCCCATCGCAACGACCACGATAGGCCACTGCCTCCACTTCGCGCAGCTTGCCCACACCAGCTGGAAGGATCGAGCCGCAGCAGGCACCGCGCACAACCTGCATCCTCTACCTGCAGCCACCGCCGCCGGCCCACATCGTCTACTGCCGCCAACCGCCAGATCTGCGGCCGCCACAACCGTTGGCACACCCCACCACTTCGCAGCCAGCCACGCCGCCCAAAGCCCGGGGCGTCACCGCCGGAGAGCTTCTGCTGCGCCTCCACGCCCTACAGCCGTGCGGAGTACCGACACAGCGACGCCGGCCCGCACCGGTGCCCAGAGGCGGATTTGGGCCTGGGGCAACTGGGGCTGTAGCCAGAGGCGTGGCCCAACTAGCACCTATACGTGTAATAGCAAAAATTCCAGAATTTGAGATACAAAGAGGCCCAGCCCCAGGCTTTAGCCCATAGACGTAAAAGGCTACAACTATGCCAGCCCATTAGCCCAACTATAAGCCCTCCACGACTGTGCAGTTCCAATCGATCCGAACTGAAAACGAATCATGCAGTTGACCGCTCGATCGTCTCTCGCCTGATCGATCATAAATAAATCTCTAGCCCGATTCAAAGTGGAGAAACCCTCGCCTCGCCCAGACACTGCGCCGCCGCCCTAGTCAACCTGCGCCGCATCCCGTCCGGCATCCTGACCATCCACCTTTTGTTCTTCCCGTTCTTCTCCAACTCCAAGTCAAAAACTCCCGCGAAATTGCAGTGCACGCACACCTGGCTCCGCATGTAATTTGTTGTTTGTATCACGTAAATTCGGTCCATTTCGGTGAGTTGGTGATTTTAAATTCACTCCTTTTACTTAGTCAATTTTATTTCCTTAAGAACATGAGATGAATCGATGAATTACTATTTGGTGTGCTATATTGAGCTTGATGTATCTGCAAGCATTGATGATTTTAGATCGTACAGTGCAATAAAAAAAATGAGGAAAGCAAGGGGCTATTGCCTCATGCACTTTGTGAGAATGATATATTATGTTTTTTTTGTGCAATAATTTCATATGAACAAATGACTTGGTGTATATCTAGTGTCTTGATTTTAAATACTTGATTTTATGTTTATAACTCAAGGTCCTTCTACTATTGCGGGCAAAGAAATGATGGCCTCAAATTGAGGAAGTCTTCGTTAATTTGATATGAACGCTTGCCTCATACACTTTGTTAAAACTATCTTTTTTATTGAGTTTCCTCTCATGGTAACAATGAATTCATATTTCATTTTAAATATGAACTCGTAGCATACTTCTGACATGCTTTGGTATGTGTAGTATTTGACATTTTTTTAGCAACTTAACTATAGCCCTAGGCTTTGGGAAATCCTGGCTCCGCCTCTGCCGGTGCCCCTGCGCGAGGAGACGAGAAGTCCTGCAGCGGCCAACGCCAGCTGGGCTTCTCCTAGCCGCGTCCCCTGGCGGCGGCAAGGAGGAGGAGGGCCGGGAAGGGAGCTGCGGGCGGCGGGGCTAGGTATCCTCCCCGTCACGCACGGGCGTGACGAGGGAGGGAGAGGATAAGGTCCTACAAGGTTTCTCATTCAGCTTTGCAGCCAATCCACCAGCCCCCTCTCCTCCTACACACACAGGCTAGGCATCCTAGGTGACACATAAAAAAAAAGAACCAACGGCATAATTGTATGATTAGGAAGATGATGATACCTCGACCGCAAGGATCAAACAATCCTATTTCTAATGCTTTGATGTCTCATTAATACAAATTATATTTTTATGTAACGTGACGTTCCTATCAACAACGAGATGTGCGTAGTGACTTCATAAATTTTGAAATCCTGCAACCCCCTAGCCGTTCTACACTAGGCCTTGTATGAGCGTGCTAGTGCTTGCATCTACGTTGTAATTGGAGTTTCTAAAAAAGTCACATATGAAATCTAGACAGTACAATCCCGCAAAAAAAATATATAGACAGTACAAGAAAACATATTGTATGTATTGGACAAATCCCATAAATTGTTTGGTTCTTACATTGCACACATGAGCTGCAAACATGTAGAACACACAAGGTAGTATTTCTGTCTTCTAGTACCCACAAAAGGAAAACAATTGTATATGCTATAAAATCTAGCCAGTGCTCTTGTGGCTTAAAAAATCTATTTGTGTACGATTCTCCCTCTTTTTACAACAGAAGTTGCCTGAAAATATTTGTGTAAAAAAGTTTTCATAATGTAAAATAGGTGCACAAAACATAACTTATAAATTTTAAAACCAAATATGTCCAGGAAATATTATTTTTTTGGAGAAAAGTATTGCTTTGCACCTCTGTATAAATATAGATTTAGAGATTAGAAGATGTTAGGTGTTAAGGTTGACAAGCTTGCCGTACAAAAACAACTGACGGTGTACCCAAGTACTTGGACTATTTAG
>NC_041383.1:34593744-34598166 GCF_002162155.2 Triticum dicoccoides
CAATAGGTGCAGACAAAATAAAAAATGACATGTTGATATAAAAATAAGGGAGTGAAAACAAGTAGTAATAGTACAAAGAAGTGATAATGCATAATCCAAAAGAAGAGCTATAACCATAGTCATTCAGGTAAATGTATGTTGAAGCGAATTTCGTTATAATAATTTAGATCAGCGAATAACTTAATGTATGCGTATGTCCGTGCATTAAGAAAAGTGCTGACAAATGACGGTCCTACTGTTTAAACAAGTGATCAATCGTAAGAACATGTAAGTAATAATTAATTAGTTCCTTTGATTTGTTTTACAAGTTATGCATACAGCATATTTATATGGCCGCTCTTATCAAAAGTTCATGTTTCCATTTACTAAGGATATGTGACGTCGAAGCTAAACACTTCTGGGAGATATATGATACCATGGCGAGCAGGTTACAACATACGAGTTTGACACCAAGGGAATTTACCCTCCAATACCTGGAACAGATTACAGATAACTTTTCAGAGGACCACATAATTGGTCGGGGTGAGCATGGGGTAGTTTACAAGGTATAGTTTTATTCTCAGTTATATGTATGAGTTAATTAATTTGAGAATATACTATAACTACAAGAACCCATGTAAATTTCAACAGGGAGTACTGAACAGTGGGGAAGAGATTACTCTGAAGAAGTTATATCATACGCCAGAGCTTGACGACACACAGTTCAGGAATGAGTTAAATAACCTTGTGAGAGCCCAGCATCAAAATATTGTTGGGTTGGTTGGCTACTGTTGTAATCTTGGAAAAAAACGGGTTAAGCACGATGATGAATATACTTCTGCAGTAGTGGAAGAAAGATTTCTCTGCTTCGAATACTTACAGGGCGGAAGCCTGGACAAGTATATTCTTGGTATAACAGTATTACGTCTTATATATTAATATTATTTTGCATGTAAAGAAAATTAGTTCCTTAAACTATGTCTTTCTTTAGTTACCCTCAGTTTACATCTAATTTAAATACACTTGCGTGTGTAATTGTACAGACGAGTCGTGCGCACTTGATTGGCCCACATGTTTCAAAATCATTAAGGGGATATGTGAAGGTTTGAATTACCTTCATAATGGAACCGAAGATCGTATTCTCCATCTGAATCTAAAACCTAGCAACATATTGCTGGACAAGAACATGATGCCCAAAATAGGAGATTTTGGTTTATCAAGACTCTTCCCTTCAGCACAGTCCTATGTAACAGCCCAAGCAATAGAACGAACATGGCAAGTTCGTACTTCATGAGAAATGATTAATTTTTTTTGTAACATTTATGAAAATCTTCTATTTGGTATCATGCAGGAAGCCACTAGAATATATCGACAAAGGACAAACTACATCGAAATTTGACATATTCAGTTTGGGTCTTATAATAATACAACTGATGTCAAGGTTCATTGGCTATTCTCATCGTCCAGACATGCCTTCTCAAGAATTTTTTGATCTCGTAAGAGAAACAGATTCCTATATCATTACGAGCTGTCAAGCTTCACAAATACTCCCTCCGTAAACTAATGTAAGAGCGTTTAGATCACTACTTTAGTGATCTAAACGCTCTTACATTAGTTTACGGAGGGAGTACTATTGTTTTATATTTCAATTTCGAATGCAGGTTCGTCTAAACTGGGAGAAACAGCTGGCGGCAATGACACCGTGTGATACGTCATGGCAAGTTAGGGCATGCATAGAAATAGCGTTAAGATGTTTGGAGGATGACCAAATGAAAAGACCTGCTATAGCGGATATTGTCAACGAGCTGAATGAAATTAACAGTATCGAAAGTTGCGAGGTATATATATTGTTCACGCTTCTGACAACTGTTATTTACTGTCCACATGTAGCATGGAACTGAGAGAAAATGTAGCATGTATTTCTTTTAGATAACAAAAGAGAACACTATGCGGCTTTTCATGTGAAGATGAACACATTCAGCCCATCGTTACTAAATTATTTCCTTATAGGCACAATAAAACTATGGCAATTTTTTGCACAAAAGAAAAATATAGCATATGACTTGCCCTCTGTCTACAAGTTGTGCCTTTCCTAGATGTGAATTTATATGGAATGCCAAAGTCACTGCGATATGCTCTAACTAATTACTCTGTGATGTGTGGAGTGCTTTCTAGGTGGCGTCTCTTATTATTTTTCTTCTTGCATGTTTGCCCCTTTGTAACAAATTTTATATTTCTGGCATGTATATTTTGTTTCGAAAAATTCTATCTATTTTCATGAACTATTATGTTGGTTCACTCTAAATATAGTTAGTTTGAAAGAATAATACCTTGGCATTGGAAAGACCCCCCTATAGGAAGGAGAAGATTAGAATCACATCATTGTCGTCTAATATTAGCATCAGACCACTCCATATTCAAATTTTTCCAGTCCATCTTCTCGTTTGTTGGAATTATGATCATGGATATGTGATCAGAGATGGAAGCTCTTTGTTCTGACTTAAGCCAGAAAGCTTGAAATGCCACCATATATCTTTTTGAGCAGTCCATTTGAAATAAAGCCCACATCTGAACACACAAATGAGAAAATAGGAATAAAAAATGAATTAGTTCAATATAGCCAGTTCAAAAGATCAAGTTATACCTAGTTTACAAAAGCAACATAGACAAAATATCATCCTCATATAATGTTCCGATCATTCCAGCCTTGTAATCTCCTCGTCGAATTTCTCTAGATCATGCTGACGGATATCTGAGTGGATACCGGATACTAACATTCCAGCACTGAAGTTATTTGAATGAATTCAATCTGGATATTTTGATGATATGCTTTTGCCCAAATCAATCGTGCAGAGGTTACAAATTAAGAGAGTGGCATTGCATGGGCTATTGGTTATCCCTAGACAGGGGATGACACATAGGTCTTTTTGAACTGTGGCACTAAAATATTTTAGTGAATAGAGCAAGCAACATGGAAATTTTCTTGTAATGAATAGAGCATCGTCACTACGTACCGCAAATTTAGTAGGACTGAACAAACCACTCTTTAGAAATGTGTCTTCCGTAGTGATGAAGTTGGAGTGAGTTATATCCGTAATTGTGAAGTTTCCCCGCTCTTGTCTTACATATGTGTTCTATGAGTGCGTGTATTTGTGGTATGTGGATGTGTGCTGTGCACATGTACATGATACTTCTTTAAAAAAATCTATCTGTAATTGTTCTGTTAGAACTCAGAAAATGTACACTTGTAGTATATAGGAGATTTGCCCATACCATGCTATCTATGTAGCTCGAGATATTCACTTGTGCTTGTTTTAGTCTGGACACTGATTGTTGTTTCCAATGTACTGGCGCTTGGCTTCAGGCAGAGATGGAGGACCGGTGCTCAGAATGGCTTCAGGCAGCGATGGAGCTTCCAGTTTCTGCTTCGCTTGGCCCCATAGGACCCCTGTTCCAGAAACTCCATTCATTTAAGGCTACCAAAGAAAGTCTGCCAGTGGGCATTAATGAAGGTGATATCCAGAGTCTCAAGAAAGAGCTCGAGAAATTATGCATCTCCCTCATGGATCTGTTAGAAGCCAATGACACTAGCTTCACGGCCAAGTACTGGATGAAGGAGGTGCGCGAAGTTTGTTACGATACAGAGAATTACTTTGACAAGCTTATAATGCAGTCCAATAATGGCAGTAGTGTGCGTTGGATTTGCAAACTGCTGAAAAGACGGCCTCAGATTGCAATTGATTTCTCAACATTAGTGGCTCGTGTGGCGGATGCTCGTGAAAGACGTGGACGATTCCTCGAATGGAATATTGACAAAGAAAATGTCGAGCATCAATGTGGACAAGCCAGTGCCACTCCAGATATTGCAAGTTCATCCACATTGTCTATCAAATCGCCAGTGCCGGTTGCCGGTTTCAGGAGGTCCGAGCTGACCCTCAAACTGTCTGTGCCAGCTGCTGAATACATGGACGATCTCCTCAACCTCCTGGCGTTCGATGACCAGAAACAGAAACAACTCAAGGTAGTATCTATATTTGGGTTTGCAGGTGCTGGAAAGACTACAGTTGCCAGGACTTTATATCGTAAGTTTGGAGGAAAATTCCACTGTCGGGCTTTTATACGGATGTCTCGCCAGCCGGATATAAGGAGGCTTCTCACCAGCATGCTCTCCCAAATCAAGGCACCTCCGGCCCACGCCTTTGCTGATGTGCAAGTGCTGGTTGCCAGTATAAGGAAACATCTAGAACACAAAAGGTACTATCTCTGTCTTCAAGTATATTATTAAAGATTTTCCTAACACTCATCTCCTCCCTCCATTCCATATAGTTGTCCTTCATTTAGTACAAACTGTACTAAATCAGCGGCAACTAATATGGAACAAAGGGAGTAGATAAGAATTAAACTAAATCTTACGTTAGCTCATCAATAGTCTGATTTTATTGG
>NC_041383.1:34598375-34612293 GCF_002162155.2 Triticum dicoccoides
CATTTGACTTTTTTTCTGTTCGGATTTCCTTTTTATATACTCCCTCCGTTCTTAAATATAAGTCTTTGTAGAGATTCCACTAGGTGGACTACATACGGAGCAAAATGAACGAATCTATACTTAAAATGCATCTATATACATCCGTATGTGGTTTATAGTGGAATCTCTATAAAGACTTATATTTAAGAACAGAGGGAGTACTTTTCATGTGTCGTGCCCAACTATAGAGGCACGTCGGTCCGGCCACATGCAATTGTTGTTGCATGCCCGCTGGTTCCAAAGTAGTATTTTATGTCCACGAACGCACGCACCTGCAGTTGCATATCCGCTCACCGTACGTGTGTGACTACATTGACATATTTCCCTAAAAAAGGTGGACAACAAAAAAAAAAGAACCACAGAAAAAAACTCGCTCCTGCGACGCACCGCGCGTGCATCAAGGATGTACTAGCTCGGCCGCCGCTGGTCCTCCCATCTTCGTCACCCCCCGGTTCTTACCACCACTGGAGCGCGTCCGCCGGGCAAAGCCCGAGTCGCGTTGGCGGCGGCGGGGCTCTCTTCTCCCTCCCTTACATTAGTCGGCAGCGGCGCGGGGTGGTCGTTCGTGTGTGAGCGCGCGGTTTATCGGGGTTCCCGACGGTGGTGGCAGGCAGCTCAAGTGGCTTCGGGGCTAGGAGGCGGCGGTGCAGCCTGGAACCGGCGGAGGTGTGGCCTAGCGTGGTGGAGGTGGTGCTGCACCCGATGTGGCGGGGCTTGGTTGGGAGCGGTGGATGGCATACTATGGCGTGCAGGGTAGGGTCGACTTGGTTGGCGTGGATGTGCATCCCTGCAACGCACCCCCCCCCCCACCCCACCCCACCCCACCCCTTTCTTTGCCATTTGTTCATGGCGTCGGTCTGAGAGCCTGCACATACTCCGGCGGCGCAGCAGTTCCTTGCCGCGATGGCGAGCTAAGCGGGACAACAATGTAGGTCAGGCTATGCGGGGACCTCTGCCGGCTAGAGGCGATGGCTCTAGTGGGGCTCGGAGTAGGGCTGGTGGACCTCGGTGTTTGTCCTCGGCCAGATTTGGACGACTAGATCTGGCCCTTGAGAGGCCTGCTACTACGGTAGCACGAAATGTATTTGTGCTTGCCTAGGTGCCACTATGTTGGTAGTCGGCCTGTCAATGGCTTGCCGACTACCAACATTTGAGCTCTGATCCTTGTTGCGCCTATGATTTGCGGCTAGGTCCAGTCGAGATCTGGCCTCTGGGGTTGGTGGTCTCCCCTACGCAAGTACCGCTCGGGATGTGTTGAATTATCTCGGGGCTGCACTATCTACTCTAAGGTGCTTGCTTAGTGTGGATCGTTTGTGTCGGTTGTGGAGGGAAGTTGGGTTGGGATGTCGTGGCAGCAGTCATAGATGTTAAGGTTGTGCAGTGATCTCTGCGACAGGTAGCGTAGTAGCGGTGGTGGTGTGTCCTCTTGGCTGTGGATAGCGAGGGGGTCTAGGTGACCCTGTTGTTGGCGCAGCTTCAACCGTGGTGCCCCCCTGGTCTAGATCTATAGGCCTGGCAGTGTCGGCAGCGGTTCATCCTCGTGGGTTGTGTCGGCAACTTTGGTTCCATGGGTGGCACATGTGAGGATTAGAGAGAAATCTTCGCATTGATGAAAGCGACGCCTACGGGTGTCACTTTCCACTTGGGGGCATTGTTGTGGGTACCCTCACGATGTCAGGGCTCCAGGGTGAAAACCCTTGGCCATCCTCTTGGGCGCTACATCGGTGGCGCTTGGTGTCATCTCCCTCTTGAGGGCATCGTCGTGGAGCCCCAGTCCCTTTCGGTTGCAACTGGTCATCGTCTTTAGGATCCTTATCCCTGGCCTGGTGCATCCTCGACTTTGGTGAAGGGTGGCCCCATGTACTCCTATCTTATAGATGTGTCTCGTGGTCTTTGTTCTCAATCCTTTGCTATCTCTTGGCAAGAGCAGTGCTCCACAGTGCGAAGCAAGTGGATTGTCTCAACGGTGAGTCTTCCCTTTCCGGAGATGGTTCGTTGTGTTCGGCACCAAGGTGCCCGGTGGTTTCCCTTGATAGCTCGGTTCCAATCTTGCTTAGTAGTATTGATCGTCTCAGGTTAGGTGTGGCGTCTCATGTGTTCTTGCTTTGGTGATGAGTTAGTAGAACTTGTGCCACTAGCCCGGAGGCCATTTTTGTTTCTGACCCGCTACTTTGAGGTCTTCCTCACAACTTTATATCAGCTCGGCTGTTTGTGCCTTTATTTATAAAGGGGCGAAAGTCTGTTTCCTAGTGGCTTAGCTACACTCCAGAAAATAGATAACATGTCTATCTGGCAGATGATTGTTTGTAGTGGCAAGAAAAGTTCAATCGGTGTCATGATCTAAGTGTCTATAATAAGAAGATTAATCGATGCATGCCGATCCAAGTCATATGTGACTTGCACACAAAAACCTCTTCCAACTCATTTTCAGTTGCTCCATTGATGTTACGTACACTACAGAAAGTTTGAGGGTTTGCCCCTTCAAAAAAAATTGTGGGGTCCAATCAATTTTTTTTGTGGCTCATACATGTAAGGTTCGTGATTTACATTGTCAAAAATTGCTAACATAATTACACAAGCATTATTCCAATTCATTCTCAATTATCATAAACAAAAATAAAATGTTTTAGCAATTTGAATTGAGCATGCTCCACACATTGCACTACATGGGTAGAGGGGGCGGACAAAATTAGAGCAAGGTAAGTATGGATGTGTAGAATTATCTAATGATTGACTTGCAAAAATGGAGTAGTGCAATTTCAATCCCAAAACTGAAGAGGGCCTATCTCACTCGGTCAGAGGAGTAGATTCACAATCTCACCTGGTTTCAAGTACTTGCATACTAAATTTCAGTTTCCTATTCTTAGAAGGAAAAACCATGGATGCCCCCCCTGCCGCTTTCATTTAAAAGAAAATAATATCATAAACGATGAGAGGGCGGACGGAGATACAGTGGCGCTTTCTAACGCAAAAAAGTGGAGTTTATAAAGGAGCTATCAATATTTATATTCCATATATGCTTAGTTGAAAACTCAACAAATGAAAAAATGTGTACCGGGTGTTCCTTCTTCTAAGTCCAACAATTTATCGACAATGCAACATGGAAGGTAGATAACCATGATTATAGAAAAATATGCCAAGTTAATAGATAAATGTAAAACAATTATCCACACACAAAAAGGAATATGAAAAATTCACTCCACTTTTATTGTGTTTTCTTTTTTTCTGGTGAATTAATGCTTTTTACTCGAGGCCTATTTGAGTATGAGGTTTATAGTTCTAGAACCGCACTACATTAATTACAATGGAACGTGGATGAGCAGGGGAAGAGCCAAGGTGTATTTTTATTTTACTTTTTGCATTTTTTTGTGTAGTTTTTAAATTGCTTTTGGTCCCTAGTGATGAGGCCGCTGCATAAACAGATCATAGATTATTTGTATCGGCCATATGCCTTTATGTCCTAAAATCTATTGACTGGACGAGTAAAAGAAATATCATTTAACTCATCAGGATTTCATTTCAGAATATTTTGTAGTTATGTTTTGTTAACATTTTTGTATGGCAGTCACAAAAAAACATTTTGCTATGAAAGATAATTATATAATTTGTAAACTGGATACTATGTCAAAAACCGAAAACAACAATTATATTTATATAAAAGACATCTAGCGGCGCCAAACGCGCGGATCCGGCTTGGCTGCTCCTTCCCCGTGCTCCCATCCGTGCTCCTACTTCATCCTACGACTGTTTTTTTCCTTTCTAATACAATCACCCCCCTGATTTTAACGGGGTGGGCCCGGGCCTTACTTTTTTCCAATCAAATAAAGCCACGTACGCGGGAGCAAGGATGGGAGCATGGGGAGGGAGCAGGAAAGTCTCGTCCCAAATGTGCTGGTCACAGTGCTATTTTATATATAAGGAAAATGATTATGTCGTTTAGCCCCTTGATTGTGCTTAGTTATAACGCACAAACTCAAACCTCACGTTGAGAAATGTGTAAGATTTTTTAGTCCACTTATAAAATTAAACTCAAACCATTAGCAGTTGGACCAAACCTTAAAGGATCTAATTGTACTGGCAGTTAAGGTTCTTTCCGTTCAGAGGGTTCCAAAAACGTAAGAACAGGTAAATACTCCCTCTGTTCCAAAATAGATGATCCAACTTTGTACTAAAGTTAGTACAAAGTTGGATCATCTATTTTGGAACGGAGGGAGTAGCATCTAAAAAGTGAACAGTAAATATAGCGGGATTGCAATGTCATGTTTACTTGAATCAGACAGGACTGTGTTTGTACGATAGCTTGTATGATTTGAACCACAGAATAAATGGAAGATTCTTTCAAAAGGATTTGGTTGAATCAAAAAAATTCTATGAAAAATCTATAAAGAATTCCCTTACTAAAGGTCCTATGATTCTGACCCTACAAATCAACAACCAACATAGGGAATTTCTTTAAAGCTTACTGTCCTCCAATATTTTCATGAAAATATTCCGGATCAAAGAAGCTCTTAACATTTTGATACATACTTTCACTAGTATGTGCAGATGTATATGGATTGAGCATGCAAATAGGTATTCTCTTTATAAAATCATTTCATGTTATTGCTTTTCACCCTTGCATTTATGTTTAAATGAAGAGAGTATTAATACTTGTATAGCATAGGTTGTCTCTTTTCTTGGACGAAAAATGCTGGCAGAGCAGCTTTTCATTGATATTAGGGTGTAGGAAAAAAAATAGGATTTATAGGGGGGTGGTTTTAGTCAGATGTGTTAACCCGCCCTGAAACAAAGATAACATCACACAGCCTTAGTCAGGCTCCCTAGGTCTATGCATCAATGATGTAGTTGTGTGACATCCGCTCCTTCCAGGTTATCCACCAGACCAGCACCGGAGTTGGCAGCTGGGACAACAGGTGGATACCTTACCGCACCGCAGGCGCACGTGAGCACGACGCCTTCTTCTTCTCTTTCGTCGGCATGGCGGTGCACTCCTCTGCCCACTCAAACGGGAGACGGGTGGAGGATGGCACAAGGGCCGGTGGCAGATTCCAACGCCTGTGAGTGGCCTACCAGACTTCCATAGTGTAGGGGCGTGACACTAGCTAGAAGCTCATCGCGCCCTCCAATGGCCCCGAATAGAGTACACATGTGGGCTCGTGCGGCCACCCATTCTTCGTGAGCACGTCGGTGGTGTTGCAGCGGCCAAGCAGGGCCAGCCAGCCGAAGATCTTCAACTCACTAGGGTCATCCGACTTTCATAGGAACTAGACCATGATGACGCGCGTTGCTGTGCCCGCCCATGTTACGATAGGATGATAAAATATCATGTAAACTTTTGAAAATATAAAAGATATGAATTAAATTTGCATGACCTAACACACATATTTTATATGACAAAGTAATGTTGTCACCGGGAATAGAATTAGCCAGATGACTGCTCAGGTTTTTTAAATAAATAGTGCATATGAAAGATGTGACGAAACAAATACAAGAATAGCTTTTTTTACCACCGAATACAAGAATAGCTGGGTGGCGCTGCTATGCGGACACACGCATCTACGTTTTTGAGGCAACACACCGCAGCTATGTTTTACGCTTCGTTTGCTAAAACCAGCTTACAGGCCCAATAAACAATCAAGGCCCAATTAACCACAGGTGGTGTAGATGGTTCTGCGGAGCAGCAGCCCAAACAAACGTAACGTGATGGCGATCCTATGGCTAGCAACGCCAAAGCGTTGTGGAGCCTCGTAGGTCTCTCAGTTTTACTGTTTTGTAATGTGTCAAAGCCAGCCCCAGAACAGCCCTCAAAGTGAATGCGGTAGGCCGAGTTTTGATGGAGTGAATTGCAGAAAGCCACCATATTGATGCCTAGCTTTGCAGAAAACACCGGTTTATGAATTTAAAAGAATAAACCACTTATTCTGGGTCTAATCTTTTGCAAAAAAAAAAAAACACTGATCAATCTCTTTGGGCATTTTAATCATGATTATGACGTCGCGTAACAGTCCACGGTAGACGACTGTTAGATGAGGAAATTTTTAGAATTATAAAATAGTCCCTATAATTTTACAGGGACACCCTTCAATTAAAAAAAGCAATCAACTCCAGACTAGCCAATCCTCTTCTTCTACCCTTCTCTAAAAAATCCTCCCACGAACCAGAACATCGCCGTCGGCCGGCAAGTGCACTCGTCGTTGTCCACTGGCCGAGACCACGTGCAAGGCCCGCTGCAGAGCTACCGACCGCCACCGTCCTCGTGGCAGCCAGAGCTCGCCGGTTGAAGAACACGTGCATCTGCCCCGCTGGCTCCTCGCCTGCATCCAGACGTTCATGAGGCGGAGCCGCTGCCGCCGAGATTGCCAGTGGTGCGTTCTGGACCGGCCTCCCCTGCGCGACGAAGCTCTGTAGCCAGGAGTTCCCCGACCAACCACCTGGATCCGTCGAGGAGGCCACCGCGGGCACCCACCTGGAATGGTGGAACACGAGGACGGGGTCGTCATCCACCGCCCGCTCCCACCTGGACCGCGAGCATGGGTAACCGGACACCCCTGGCACCTACCTGGAACGCGAGCACGGGGTCGCCGGCCATCCGCCGCACCCATCTGATCATTTTCCTCGGGCTCCAATGACGGAGGCGTCATGATCGACGGGCCCCGCTCAGGCCAGCTCCTCTAAATTGGAGTAGGTCGCTGGCCTGCTGTCTCGTCCTTCATCCTCGGGTTATAGAAGCAGGGAGGAGTGTTGCTGCCACTATGGAGATGGGCGGCGGCCAAGGAGCTCGCACGAGGGGATGCTCGATCTCGATCTGGATCGGGGTAGTTTCAGGAAGGGAGGAGTTTTTCGTAAAAAGACCCGTCTAACATCGTTTATCGTGAACATTACGCCATGTGAACAAACGGTGTGCTTCATTTGTCATAATCTTCCTCAAGTGGGTCAAAGTCATCAACTAGTGTTTTTTCAAAAGATTAGGTCAAAAATTAGTGGTTTCTGGCAAAAAAAATCATAAACCGGTGTTTTCTGCAAACCTATGCGCCAATGTGGTGTTTTTCTGCAATTCACTCGTTTGGATGTCTACACGTTGATCATGGTCCACCTCTAGGTGACTCACCTGGTCGATGTGATTTACCTCGGCCTAGAGTGTAGCAAATACCCTCATGGCTTCGGCCGAGAGGGTGCACTTGAGGTGCCTGATCCTCCTTCCTTCCTACAGGACCGGCATGATGGTGAAGTTCTTCCTAGTGCAGTGGGCGAAAAGCAGGGGGTATGTTACGTCGAAGCTCACCCCCTTGTGTCGTGACTCCTTCCAAAAGGAGATGTGTGCCATCGCCTAGGTGTAAGTTCACAAAAGCACTGAACAATGCCTTAACCATTGGATCAATGTTCAACTCTAAGCCATGTCATGGCTTGTTGGTGTCTGTCAACGCTTGCCAAAGCCAGCATGCACGAAGGGTCACACTCTATGTTGTTGGTGACCCCGAGGTTGCTGAACTCTTTTGGTATGCATATCACTTTCTAGGTCACTAGACATTTGCTGCCGGTGGGCACCTCCTTGTTGTTCGAAACAAACCCTAGTCGAAACTTATCAATCAATGTTGCTAGCCAGGCCGCATATGAAGTTCAATCACCTGGAAGATAGACATTGCCAAAAGGACTGTCTTGATAAAGGAAGGCCAACTTCCAACCATTCATCCTACCCAAGATTTTCTCGTAGAACGACTCGAGGTCTCCATTTTTCAGTTTGCTATCGAGAGCAGCATGTCAAGATATTTGCATGGTAACTTCTAAACTGGATAGTTGAAACCGAGTAGAACCTCCTGAAGATCAAGAGCTTTACAACAAAATGGTGTAACTAAAGGTTTCAGGAAGTTTGTCAAAGCCCGTGCCATCACTGAATCGTATCAACATTTGTTGACTTTCTGCACCTTCCTGATGTTTGGGTTTATGAAAATGATTGCATCATTTGTGTAAAATGATGTTCTAATGGTAGGTTCTGTTAGCCAATCGGCGCAAAATTCCTTAGTTGACATGCATTCGGTGACGAGGACAGCAAGCAAGGGTGAAAGTGAGCTCCCCTACCCTAGCCGCCTCTTGATTTGTATGCAGTTAGAGAGCTCGCCGCTGACAAATATTTTGGTAGATGAGGAGCCTAGAAGCACTGCCAGCCAGTTGGTCACCCTCATTCTAAATCCCCCTAGCCACAAACAACTATAGGAAAAACTCACAAGACACTGTATGAAACACCCTCTGAATATTGATCTTGTTTAGGAAGGGAGGCGTCTTCGACCTACAAAATGCATTGGCGAGGTCATTGCCATAGCTGAAATTGTCTTGGATGGCCCTTCCTTTGACGAATGCGTTTTGGCAAGGTCTGAATAGCCCTTGCTTCCACTTTTGCAAGAGAGAGGACAGGATTTTGGGGACCAACTTTGCGAAGCTACAAACTAAACTGATGGGCCTATAATCCTTGAGACTTGTCGCAAACCGGCATAGATGATCGGCCACCACGGGTACCCCTTGCCTGGAAGTACTTACAACCTCACCAAGTGCTTCTCAAAATAGAAGACCCATGAATGCTTGAAGGCGACCACAAAGTTGAGCAACAATGGACAGTGGTTTGACATCTTGGAGGAGTGGGCTTGTAGTACAAACTTTGGCGTTGAGCCTTTCCACTCCTTGTTGATCAACACGAAGTCCTACTTGACCATTATCTCATTCTTGTGGTCATTAAACCAAGTCTAGTGTTACCCATTCAGGTGCAGGTCCTCGATCTACATCTCGTTCATGAAATTCCGAAAGGCTGCAAGGCACTAGCGATTGATCCGCGAGTTTTTATTGTTCGTTTGACATGCAATGTGGTTGATGTCACCCCAGGGTGAGCGGGATGGCATTTGGGGAAAAGTATTGCATGACCTGCTTCAACTCTTGCGGGATGGCAATTTTCTAGTTTCTTTGATGCAGCCCACAAATAATTATAACCCCATTTGCATCCCAGATGCAATGGAGCCATAGGTAGCCATGGATTGCCCCTTGCACCGAGACTGTTGTGAAGTTATAATTGTATCCCTTGCAAGCTAGGAGGACCCCAACACGTGTCCCCTCCATTGGTAAGAACATAAACTCT
This sequence comes from Triticum dicoccoides, assembly GCF_002162155.2. Lineage (NCBI taxonomy): Eukaryota > Viridiplantae > Streptophyta > Magnoliopsida > Poales > Poaceae > Triticum > Triticum dicoccoides. The sequence goes on from NC_041383.1 coordinate 34,607,536, forward strand.
GAGAACTCCCTCCACACACACACAGTTGATGCCTGATTGCTCGGTCAGTGAACAAGAACTTTGTTTATTGCAAACAAACCAACGATACATTGTTCCAATCCACGGGGTCTTTGACCACTTTTCTATGAGCTAGGTAATTCAGGCCCAACACATTCTATATCAATAGGCTCCCCTCCATGGGAAACATGGTCTATGTGGGGGAATGCAGCCATCTATCGCACACCCCATGCCAGCTATCCCCAATGGCATTGGTGCGACTATTGGAACCAGCTATAGGGGCTCATCAAAGGCCTTAGGGTAGAGCTTTAGTCGGCACTCTTTAGTTTCCCCCCTCTCTGTGATGGCAAGTCCATGTTTGGGCATGGATAAAAGCCTTACTTGCTTCATGATGCTACCTTTAGCCTCTTGGAGCATCTTCTCCTTGTAGTGGAGGTTGTGGCAATGTTGCATCACCATTGATGGGTACCTAACCTGAAGCCTTGCCCACCCAAGAGCTGCTTGGATGACTGTAGGATCACAGGCTCGATAGCCTACGCCACCAGCTACAAGAATTGTGTGGTTGCCATGTCGTGTGTGATTGGTTGGATGTGTACCCCATTGCATGAACTGATCATAGCAACATATGTGTATGCAACTATATGTGGGGCCGTCGACCTGGCCAACCTCTCCAATAAAGGTTCAATCATCGAATGGAATTGCTCAGTAGGAACTAGCAACATGGGCATACCTTCTCCCATTTCATGACCAACGAAATCATGGGCGGGCCACATCGGCCCCTGAAGCAGACCAACAGATAGAGAGGGCTTCGTGTCAACTAGACCAAAGGGGTCTAGCATGACCAGACCTGAAGCTGTAGGTTTGCAACTGGCAGTAGTTTTCATTGACGGGGAAGAGGTGTCCCACGACTGCGAGGGATTAGGGCATGCCTCGGCTTTCTCCTCCAGCGAGAGGGAAATCAGCAGCACATGGGCCCCCTCCTTTTCCTGGAGGTGCTGTCCAGTAGATGGTTGGTCCATACTCTGCGAGACCAGACAAGCAACGGAGATCCCCTGAATGAGATGGGACCTCCCCAAGCAGCATGTGATGCACACTAACGAAGAAGGCCTCAACAGGGACAGGCTCGTCAAGGACATGAACATCACCAGTGGCAGCATCGCCGCTAGCACCCTCTTCGTCGATGAAGGCCACCTCTGCCAACACCGGTGCCCTTCATGTTCCGCTCCTCCTATCGTTGTACACCAGGTAACCGAAAGTATTTACCGGAGTCGGGGTGTCCATGGTGGCATTGCCCCTCTTCTCAGCTAAGGTAAGGCCACATCTTGTCCTAGCCCTTGTGACGTCCTCATGAACACCATGCTCCCAGGGATGCCGCATCGCTTCCAACGGCGGCGCCCCATCTACCTTGTGCCCTGCGTGTATAGCCTAGCACTGAATACTACGACAAAGGAATAGCATAGGGTAGTGTCGCATATGCGGTAGATGCTCGGTGTAGGCGCATACATTGCTATCGTCGCCCTCCAACTCGAAGGCCGAGAGGAGCAAGACATGGACCATGGTATCTGAGCAGTAGGTGTGAGGTCGCAGAGGTAGCACCATATTCGTCAGTGCCTCATTGGGATTGTTAACCGGTGCCTTGGTGGCGAAGTAGGAATTATCCACATTGTCAATGGAATCGTTCGCCACTTAGTAGATGAGACACTCTGCCAGTAGATCTTGCATGGTTTGGAAGGAGAACTCCTATGGTGGTATGCCCTGGATGAAGAGGCGAACACAGTATTTGTATTGGATAGAGGTGTCAAAGGTTAGTCGGTTCCACAAGTGGACGTGAAGCAGCATGTTGTGGACGTGCACGATGTTGTCGCCCTAACCATACTGAACAACTCATGGTGGATGAACCGCACGAAGGAGCCTAATTGCATTATATATATATAGGATATTAGTTGGCACCTCCTGAAACTCTGAGTTGATACCCTCGGCAACATCTGTCGAGACAAGAGAGGGCCACTCCCCCTCGATAGTGAGCACCGAGCCACGCCTCTTCATCCAGCACCTCCTGGGAATCCTCAGTAAGGAACCTTGTCTTGCGGGTATGACGGTCCCCTAGCCTGGCCATAGGCAAATCTGGCGGCCATGTCCATGACTGGTTGTGAGGCGAAATGTTAGGAGTTGGCACGTGTTCGCCGGAATGGTGGGGAAGGATGGGCTGGCGTGAGTTGGGGCGTAAGGCACGGTTGTGACTGGGTTGTTTGGGAGGGAACACCTGACGGGAGTCGACATTCAGGGGAGGTGGTAGCAGTGGTAGCTGACCTGGGCGATGTTGCGTCTTGTCGAGGGTGGATAGTGGGACTCGATGAAGGTAGTAATATGAGTCTAGGAGGAGGCAGTGAGGTGTGTCCTAGGAGGAGGCATCCAATCTTGCTACGGCAAGAAGCTACATTGCGCTTTCGAGCTTAGGCAGTGACCGGAGGCTGGCCATAGGCTGCCCGTACTGCGTTGTATTATAAGTTAGTATCATGCATATGATAGTGATCTATGATACTATCTCCGTAATGCATACTATCATAAATTAATATCTTAGTTGACCTTATTTATTGCCATGCAACACATATAATAGTATAGTATATATTATGATATTGTATCATGATATAATACTCAATCCTGTCTTTCTTCATTTAACTCTCTACCTCATCAAAATTGCATAGTTAGCATCCATGATACTAACTATGATACTCCCATTACGAGCAACCTTATAGCCCAAGCTTCCATTACGAGGTGGTGATCTGGTGGTTGGACGTTAGCCAGCAATGGCACTGGAGCTCCCACCAGGCTAATCCCGCAAACATTTCTTCTACTTGCGCTCTTGCCGATCAGAGTCACCACATATGATGGTTTTACCACCCATTAGACGACACATGCCTCTAACTAGAAGAATACTCGTGGTTTGCCACGCCGTTTTTCACATTATCGTTTTATATAAAGTATTTTTTTCTTGCTACGCTTGCTATACTTTCTAAGAATTTAATATGTCAATAGCCTAAAAATATACTTAAAGACTTATTACCTAATAAACTTATTTTGGTTTGCTAGCATAATCAATTTCAGACAAAAACATTGCTGGTGAATAATAAATTGAGAGTGGATGTTTAGATTCTTGGTTCATGGGATGCAATCTTGGTCTCACGGATGCTTCCCATTTTGAAATGGATGGTCTATGATATGTGCTAGTAGGTTGTTTAGGAGCTTATGAATCCTCAATTGGGTTGAAGTGCTCGGAACATAAACTCCAAAACGTTGGCCGAGATTGCGCTTCGGCTGATGAGCCTACTAACATCAGCCCAGTTCCGCAACAATAGATTTGTATTCGTGGCTGGGAGAGCGGACACTCATGTCAGTGGGGGTTTGGTGCATTTCACACTAGATGGTTAAAGATTCATGATGCTAACATCCGATAGCGTCAACAGATAGAGTCTTGTTCCTCGTCCAGTTCTACGGAAGTTCTCTCTACTGTATTTTCTTTCCGCTCAAATTGGTGTCATCCGATCCCCTATATAATCTCCGAAAATATCTTGCTGCTAGCAGTATGTACTAATTAACGGCTATATTACATGTATCAAACATAAATTTAATTATCTTATAATACCAGTATAAAATTAGTTTACATATGTTCCGCCAAAAAACAACATCTTCCCTTATTCCAATATAACCTCAGTGGAAATGCAACTTACAAAATGTTAAATGGTTCATTGCACTGCAGGACCACGGGTGTGGTTTGTCTGCCCCGTAAAGCATATGGGAACAATAAATAGTCCTTCATATGAAAATGTATATCAATCAGTTGTGTCTACCGCCGCAGTATGAACAAAATACGGTAGTCTATTAGAAGATGACTTCTGCTAATTCCTTTAAGATCTTTCCAAGTTTTAGCTTTGACTTGACATGTTTGTTCAGGTCATGCTTCTTCTTTTACCATCTCGTGTCTGATGTAGTTGCTAAGTAGCATGAAGGGAGAGATTTTCATAAGCTTGTCGAGGTTGTGCGTCTTGTTGTCAAATCATGTTCTCATGGGTGGACCATGTCCATTTACCTCTCTTCTTGATAAAAGTTATAATCTAGTGGCAATAACAACCAAAAAAGAGGATATGGTGTCAGGTTTGGAGTTTTGATGTAAAAATGGCAATGACAACATTTCCTTTCTTATTTTGCAGCGAGGCAATAACATTTAACAACCTAAAGACTGAAAATAACTTCACTCTATCTTTCAATCAAGAAATTGCTGCAACAAGGAACTACTATCAAGTATAAAGTTTGATGATCATATCTTGAACAAATGCAAACCATTCTCCTAATAGTACAAACTTCGAGTCTGCATCTTTTCCTAGTTAAACTTCTACAGACTCGTGCAAATACTAACTGCCCAATTGTACATGCTGCTCTTTTGACAGGAGAACACGAACAGAGCATGAAAACAACTTATAAATAATACTCGTTAATTGGTAACGAAATTAGCAGATCAACTAATCAATTAGCAAGTACAACATTTTTAAACCGTGCCATCATCATGGATCCCTGCACTTGCTTGCAGAAGGTTATCGGCCTCCAGCCTCAGTATCCATAAATACCAGATGCAATAATAAATTCAGCAAGTCAATAGGATTTACTGGCAGCAATAAATTGACCAACATACAGCCCGTAATGAGGAATGTGTCACTGAACACGCATATGGCCTTACGCTTGTCACTGATTCGCTATCTTTGATCA
>NC_041383.1:34612826-34642426 GCF_002162155.2 Triticum dicoccoides
ACTGGTTGCATGGTACCCTAGACTGGTGGATCGAAGTGGGAAAATAATAAGTCAGATTAATATTAGAACCAAAATAGCTATAAACACAGTTGGAGCCGCAATAGCACAATATTAAATTTAAATAACATGTTAATAAATGTGATTAATTACCTTGGCCTTCCTTTTCTTTTGGTTCTCCTCACTGCATTTGTGAGGAAAACTCGGTAGCTTTGTGATTTTAACATTAAGTAAAACTGAACTTTCATAGCTTAAGAGACTTTTGTTGAGTTTCTAGAAGCTTGGTGTCAGGATACACTCCATAGGGATACCACCCTGCAAAGCAGTGGAGGGCTGAATGTTGATGAGATAGGTGGATGCGGAAACAACCTCAGCCAAAAAATGGGGTGGAAGGGAAACAGCAATCATTAGCCATGAGCCGTCTCAAGCAAATGACGATGCTTGCGTTCGGCAACGCCATTCTGAGCATGGGCCCCAGGACATGAGAACTAGGCAAGAGTACCCTATTCTGCTAGAAAATCATGCAACAGCTGAGAGATATACTCCCCAGCAGAGTCAGCACGAAAAGTACGAATGGACGTGGCAAACTGAGTGTGAACCATGGCAGCAAACCATTTGTATATAGAGAGAACCTCGCTACGAGATTTCATGAAGTAGAGCCGAGTGTAGCGAGAGAAATCATCAATAAACAAAACATAGTAGCGATGACCACCTTTCGAATCAAAGGGAGCAGGACCCCAGACATCAGAATAAACTAAGTCAAACGGATGCTGAGATACTGACTCACTAGTAGGATAAGGTAACTGAGTCTGTTTGCCAAGTCTGCAACCATTACAATGTAAGGAGACATCTCCAGATACAGACCCTAAGAGGCCTTGACGAACTAAAGAAGACAAGCGAGAGCCACAGATGTGACCAAGGCGATGATGCCACTGCTGGAAGGACGCGGACGAAGAGGCGGCAAGAGCATGGGAGCTGGCAGAAGTGGCGGCAGCGGAAGGAACACAAAGCCAGTCAACCTCCCAAAGTCCCTCTGACTCACGGCACGGAGGGCCAGCTCCAACCAAGACCTTGGTGTGACGATCCTGAATGGAGCAAGAGTCGGTATCAAGAACGACACGACAACCAGAATCAGTAAGTTGGGAAGCAGAAAAAAGATTCATGGTAAGACGAGGAACATGTGAAACACTTGGAACAGAAAAGGACGGAGTGGAAAGAATACCACGACTAGCAATAGGAAGAGATGTGCCATCAGCAGTAAGAACATTAATAGGCGAATCAAGAGGTCGAAGAGAGGATAATACAGAAGAATCAGAAGACATATGGAAGGAGGCTCCAGAATCCAAAACCCACGAAGATGTACCTGACTGTGTAGATGCCTGCTGTGGTGGAGAAGTGGCTGCAGTCACAGCAGCAGCTGAACCAGTCGACGAGGAGCCTGAGGAGGCCAAGAGACGTTTGAGCCTCACAATGTCCTGGTCAGTGAGGGACGTAGTCGAGGAAGATCCAGGAGTCCCACTGGAAGAGGAGCGCTGCTGGTCTCGCTTCTTCTCACGGCAATCAGACTCTGGGTGACCTGGGCGACAGCAGTAGCCACAGAAGGTGTCACGGCGCGACCGGCCCCTCTCAGTGTAAGCAGGTCGACTCACCCCCCCTGAAGGTGTGGGGAGGAGCGGTGGAGCGGTGAGCCGAGCAGACGACACGGGAGCACGAGCAGCCAACACAGACGGGACCACCAGCAATCCAGCAGAGCGAAGGCGGGTCTCCTCAGCACGAAGCTCGGCAAGCACCTCCGAGATAGGAACACGACCGCGAGCAAGCAAGTGAGCACGTCTGGGCTCAAACTCAGAGCGGAGACGAGCTAGGAACTCGTGAACCCTCTGAAACTCCAAATCAGACTGCGTAGTCTGACAGCAACGACAAGTTCCACAAACAACTGTCCTCAGTGAGTCAAGCTGACGCCAGATGGCAGAACACTGAGAATAGAACTCATCAACAGACAAGTCACCCTGCTGAAGAGCATGCTCCTGACGCACCACAGAGAGGTAGAGCGCATCGCCAGAGGGCTGATAGCGCTAACAGAGATAGGACCACATTGCTGCAATAGTGCTGAGACCCATAAACTCCGAAGAAAACTGAGGTAGGACACTCGCAGTGAGAACAGCAGCAGCTCGAGCATCATCATTGCACCACTGAGTGTAGGCGGACAGATCATCCCGGTAGACAGAAAGAGCAGCAGAGTAGGCGGATACCTGCTGATCATAAGCGTCAACTGCAGCATCATCCAGAGCCTTGGCTGCATCCCGATCAGCCTGAGAAGCTTCAGCAGCAAGCATCGGCGGTGCCGGCGGAACAGGGGCCACCGGAGCAACCGGGCAGGGCGGACAGGGAACCTCGCCAGAGAGAACGCCCCACAGCAGAAGGCCTCGCATATGGATGCGCATGAAGCCCACAAACTCAGCGTAGTTGGTGCCATTAAAGATCACGGAGCACCGAGGAACAGCAACATAGCCCGCAGAAGACATGAAGAAACTATGTGCGACTCTTCCTCTCTTTTGCCTTTTTTTTGGATAAGGTCAACGCCCCTCGATCTGGATCGGGGCTGAGAACCTCACGCTGGCTCGAGCCAGCACCGAGCGGGAAGATTGGGAGGCGAGGAGGACCGCCCAAGGGGCTGCACCTGCGGCAGCAGGTGAAGCAGCAGCCGCCCCAGCTAGATGCGACGGCAGCGGGGGAAGGCGAGGGCGACCTGGGCGCGCGCAGCTGGAGGCACGGCGGGGGCGCGTTGAAGGGGCGGCGACGCGGCCGGGGCACGGCCTGGCCACAGCAGGATGGAGAGGTCGCGGCCGGGGCGCGGCCGGGGCGCAGCCTGGACACGGCCGGGCCTAGACGTGGCTGGGCACGGAAGCACGGGCGCGGGCAGGAGCTGCCGGGCGCGGAGAAGGTGGCCGACGACGGGGGAGGAGAGGGCCGGCGACGAGGAGGCTAGGCACGGAGCCGCAGCGTGCGGGGGAGGAAGAGGAACCTGGCATCTGATACCATGTTGGATAAGTGAGCAACTAGTATTTCCTGAGGGCCAAGTGCCATTACATATACATGTGTGAGAAAGTGCAGAAAAGCCCCTTATACAATGGGGATGTACATAATAAACTATACACATCTAACACACCACACACGCGATGCAACTGGTCTGCTAGTTACTCAGGGGCATTTCTGATCGAAAACACGTTGTCAAAGCACTTTGACCTAATGGAAACGACACAAACTGAGCAGCGATTTAAAAGAAGAGGGGCAAAACGGAGTGGCCATATTTTGAAGGTGTAAAATAGAGTCGACCAGCGGCCAAAGCGAGGGAACGAATATGGAAGCCATGGAGTGGCCATATTTTGACGTTGTAAAATAGAGTCGATCAGTGGCCAAAGTGAGGGTACGAATATGGAAGCCATTCTAATTAATATACTCCCTCCGATCCATATTAATTGTCTCTGATTTAGTACAAATTTGTATGGGAATGTAATGATAAAATAAGTTATACTTTATTAAATGTATGGTGTTTAAAATTCGGGTCATGGCCACTGAAAAGACTCTTGCAAACAAATTTATTTATTTTACTATTTGTTTCTGTTGTCTTAATCTAACATAAATATATTTTCTAGGTACTTCGTTATAATAGATGAGTTATGGACTCCATCAGTATGGAATACTGTTAGGCGTGCTTTTCCTGATGGCAACTGTTGCAGCAGAGTAATCATCACAACACAAATTGAGGATGCAGCATTGGCTTGCTGTAGCTATCAGTCAAAGTACATATTTAAGATGAGATCAGTTACTGATTATCAATCACGAGAATTATTTTCCACTGGAGTTTCTGACTCAGGGTGTGGTTCTCCTCAAGATTTCGAAGAACTTTCATATGGGGTTATCACCACATCCGGTGGCTTACCATTAGCAACTGTGAACATTGGCAGCATAAGTGAACCAAACCTCATAATGGAGCAATGGGAGCAGATAAAATATTCTTTGGACTCTACTTTAAGTGCAAACCCTACTTGTGATGTAATGGAAGAAGTTCTAAACCTTATTTACAATAGTCTTCCACGTCACTTGAAGACATGCTTGCTCTATTTTAATGTGTATCCAGAGGGATACACGGTCTGGAAGGATGTTCTCGTGGGACAGTGGATATCAGAAGATTTTATTCGGGTCACTTGCAAAAAAGAAGGTTTCATTGGTGCAGTAAAACAGCAAGATACAGAGGAAGATGAAGTAGAAGAAAAAGTCAGAGTTGCTCAGGGTTATTTTGCTGAGCTTGCTGGTAGAGGAATGATCCAAGCTGTAGACACCGATGATAAAGGCGAAGTATTGTCATGTACAGTCCACCACATGGTACTGGATCTTATTAGGTGCAAGTCCATGGAGGAGAACTTCATCACTACTGTGGACAAGTTTCCATCAACTCTAGTCCTTGCTGACATGGTTCGTCGACTGTCCGTCCAATTTGGAGATGCAAAAGTTGCAAATATACCGGAAAACTTGGTTTCTTCCCATGTTCGATCACTTCTGTATTTTGGATCTTTTGAATGCGCACCTTCTACTGGGGATTATGGCTTTCTTCGAGTTCTGAATCTTCACATCTGGGCGGATCAAGACAAGACTTTCGACCTCACTACAATATCTGAACTGTTCCGGTTGAAATATTTAAAGGTTGAAAGTAATATAACCGTCAGCCTTCCAGCCAAGGTTCAGATGCTTCAAAACATGGAAACACTACAAGTGGATGCTCCACTATCTGTTGTTCCATCAGATATTTTTGCTCTGAAGAGTCTACTGCACCTCTGCCTTCCAAGCCAGGTTAATCTGCCTGATGGGATTGTACACATGACATCACTTCGCAGTCTGGGGGATTTTAGCCTATGTTCTAACTCAGCAGAAAATGTGCTGGGGCTTGGCAAGCTGATAAAGTTGTGGGATCTTCGAGTGACATGTTCTGCAGTAAAGCCTGACGGTCTGGTTGGAAACATGAAGCATTTCAGCTCAATTCTTGGGGAGTTCAAGGAACTCAAATCTTTAATTATGGACTCTGGCACTTCAAAGTTTAGCATTTCCTGTGACTCCTTGAGCAATGCATCCTGTGCTCCGGCACTTCTTGAAAGATTTGAGTTCCCGCGGGCTTGCATCTTTCCAAGCCTCCCCAAGTGGTTCGGATATCTCCAGAAACTCTGCATTTTGAAGGTAGCAGTTAGGGAGACATCCACGGAAAATATGGATATCCTTAAAGGACTGCATGCCCTCACTACTCTCTCAATCTGTGTATTTGTTGCCCCTAAAGAAAGAATCGTCTTTGGCAAGGAGGGGTTCGCACTTCTCAGGACTTTCAAATTCACGTCTGCTGCACTATCCTTGGCCTTCGCTGTAGGAGCAATGCCAAAAGTAGAAACGCTTAAGCTAAGGTTCGATGCTAACAAATCTGAGCAACATGACCTGCGACACGCCGGCATCGACAACTTGTTAGGCCTTAAAGAGATATCTGCGAATATTGGGATCAGTGGTGATGGTGAAATGGAGAGCGAAGCTGCCCTATTGATCGACATCTTCAGAACACATCGAAGTAGCCCTGTCTTCAACGTTCAATCGGTGGATAGGACTTTTGATGAAAAGATCACTGTCGGATATGAGGAAGAACAACAGACTACAGAAACGCAAGATGAGTGTGTGAACACCATGTCATTGGATAGCCGGTACGCACAACTGTTATTTCTAGCCAAATAATCTACTGCCCTTCTTTCCCTACCTTAACTGCGTTGCTCTTTTGTTAACAGGTCTGTTGTGACACCAGACACCTCTTCGCCTATGCAAATTTTAGGTAATACTTGTTTCATTCTGCTTTTAGACAAAATACTGTCGCGTAGTTCAAAACCATCCATAGTCATTCACATTTTTGTTATAATGGACATTGCATTAATGCATCAAGATAGTAAGGTCTTGAAGCTTATTTATTCCTTTGAATGTTGGGTCATGAGTTTGCTGGCTCGTATAATGGATTTCAGACTTGCTTGGTTCATAGAAAAATATAGAGAAGAGCTGTAGGAGTAGGAAGTTTTCTTTTAGCACTATTCTTAATTTAGTTCAAAGGAGTGGAACAAAAGAGAAGTGTAGGAATTTTTTTTATTTGATCTCACTTAAAGCAAAAGCACATGATTTTTTCGATTCACTTGAACATCTTCTTTGAATTTCTATGGAGAAGCACGAGACATGACTAATGAGTTTTTAGTGGCATATAATAACATCATAATTACACTTCGGTACGACTTCTATTAGACTGTGTTTAGTAGGATTTGTATGTTTTCCTATTCATTTGAACCAAATGCATATGTTTACAGAATTTCTCTGTTTTCCATCATTTGTCATGCACATGCATTTATGTAGCACACATTTACCTTTTCCCCATTTGACGAGTATGCTATGTGTGTCACCTGACCTGTTAATTGGGATTTAGAGGAGGATGAAGATAAAGCGACACATACAGAGTCTGCACTGGAGTCTACACATACAGAAGATCGCCTTATTACTTCTGGCATCTTAAAGGAAGGCTTCCATGAGCAACGTGGAATTCAAGAAAAGGATCCACGGGGAGATGATAACACAGAAGCTCATAGCTGGTACTGAATATATATGGCTGACAAATGGCACTCCGCTTCTACTATCTCGTTTCCCTATCTTCTAATATTTCTTTATTTGAGACTAGCGTAGGAACTGACTTTCCTGTGTACCTATTACCCTGCTTACATGAACTTGACTAGATTTTCACGTAATGATTGTTGTCTTCAGGACTTCTCCGCCGCCGAGTTCCATTATTGCGCATCCACAGGATCCAGGTATTTTTTTTAATCAATATATCAACGTTTATACCGATGCACGTGATTCTTCCTACAAATTATTGACAGTAAAATTTCTTTTGTTTTCCAGTCTAGGAACACTCATAGTGGTGTTTTCAGGTCATGGGTAATTTGTAGGAGGGTTAGTGCAGTAAGGATATCTGGGAAGAAATACACTGAATCTCGCCAATTCTAGCAGGGGATTGATGGATAAATTAGCAATTTTCAAATTGATTTAATCTAGAAATAAATCTAGATGATGACATTGGTAGTATTAATCTAATACTAGTATTTAACCATCTGAGAACGTACTATGCATAGAGCAGATCTATCTATGTAAACAACTAGTATGGTGATATATGAGTAAACTAGAGAGGGATGAACAGATCGTACCCTGGTCGACCAGGTCAAAGCTCCGGCGAATATAGAAGCGTTATTAGAAGCACTGTTGTTGAAGGCCTCATCAACTATGGTGATGTCAAGCACGCTGAGCAAGCAGTCGCTTTGATACACTTCACACACTAGTAGAAAACAAGGCTATGGTTCCGGGCCAATATTCACATTAGTCCCGGTTCAATCACGAACCGGGACTAATGTGAGCATTGGTCCCGGTTCGTGCGGCTAAGGCATTAGTCCCGGTTCACCTGCGCCCTTTAGTCCCGGTTTGTGCCTCAAACCGGGACTAAAGGGTGCGATGCCCTTTAGTCCCGGTTCGTGCCTCAAACCGGGACTAAAGATTAGACCTTTAGTCCCGATTTGAGACACGAACCGGTGCTAATGGGGTTGAGACCTTTAGTATTTCGACTTTATTTGTAAAATCTTTCTGGAATTTGTAAAAATGGGCATAACTTTTGCATACTAACTCGGATGAAAAAGTTTTTTATATGAAAAATCATCTACTCAAAAAGTTACGGGGCTTTTAAGATCTAGAGTGGAAAAAATAGAAAAAATTTCAAACTGTGGTCAAACAATGGTCAAACTAATTATTCTAGAATATTAGTGTTACTAAATAATTATTTCAGCTATTTTGAATTTTGGTCAAAAATGGTCAAACTAATTATTCAAAATAACTATTGTTTTTTAAATAATTATTGTTTTTTAAAACAATAGTTTCAAACTCAAACCGTGAAATGTGTCACTTCATGCTCAAGCAAAATTCCTGAGGGTTAATAGATTGACATCTTACTATTGTCAGGAAAACAACAAGTGCAGACTTGGAAACGAGGGAGAATAGAACCCGGAAGTTAAGCGTGCTCAGGTTGGGGGAGTGGGAGGATGGGTGACCGTTCGGGAAGTTAGATGATTTGGAATGATGAGGGGCGATTAGAGATTAGAGGATAAATTGAGCAGTGATGAGGGGTGCTGATTAGAGATTAGAGGTTAAAATAATTCAAAATTTTGAAAATAAAAAATTATTCAAAAAAAATCATAAAATTTCCTTTAGCCAACCGGGACTAAAGGTGGAGCTCCACGTGGTCGCGGCCTTTAGTCCCGGTTCTGGATGTGATAGGATAGCTGAAAGAAGTAGCTGCGAGAGGATTGACGGTGGGTTGGGCGTGAAAAGATAGAGCAGATGTGATCTGGTCTGGGTGACAGCTGGCGTTGCCGACACTTCCAATATATATGCGGTCAGGTAGGTAGACGTGCGTCTTAGCCCACGTCCAAGTAGACAACAACCCACAACTCGACGTCTAAGATTCTTAGTGCACCCGTTAATGACTCATAATTAATTGCAAAACAATGATCCATTCCTCAAAAAACAACAAAAATTAAGTGCACACATGACTTAGGTACGAGCACGGCTCGGCTCGTTCATGAAACACAACGCGTGTAGTCAAGCCCTGTCATGGCAAGGCGAATGGCGGAGGAGAAGTCCGCATGTAACACTCCCCGTCTGAAGTTTCAATAGCATGTGAAGAATCCGTTATAGAGGGGTCTCAACTCTCCTTCACTCATGAGGTGGTACTAAACTTCACACCACTATGTCATGACACCCCAAGTGTGCCTTTGAGATTTTCCATGAATTATTATTTATGTGGGCCTAAAGCCCTTCTATAATTCAACGGCATCCACCATATCTCAGAGGCGTATATTGTTGTCCTCTATTTCAGACACAGTTTTGATATACCGGTATTTTGGATTATCCCTTAAATTGTCAGTTAGGCATAATAAAGTTCCCCGAACGTCTTACCGATACTAGGCTGCCGAAGGGTAACACCAAAGATGATGCATATCAGTGACATTACAGGCATATTCATGATCGTAGTAGAGATTACCTTATCTCATAGACTGTGACCAACAGTCGGGCTCATATATGTGTGTTCTTCCAACATTGTTCTATAGTATAGAATCTTGCTTATACAAGCTTCAGAGCACATTACAAGGAAACTTAACTGGCCACTCGATTGCGAGAGTACTACATCTCCAACAGAGTTGGTTTGTAAGGTTACTCTCCTTAGTTAAGCAGTAGCTTGTTTTCCCAGTTCCTACTTCACGATATCACGGATCATATAGGTTGGTTAAAATTCCCTCTCCTCCTTTAACGTGTGAGTCCTTTTCACTCAAATTCTCTTCATCACTCATGTGCTCAATGACATCCTCAACATCTTGGTGCTTCAAAGAAGTAGCAAAGATCCTCCAAGAATGACGGAGTGTAGCAACTATGCATCACCTGATAGACTTTTGCACTAAAATATAATTGAGATGTGTGAGCACCTTAGCAATGCATTCTATCTCATTAGCCTAGTTTAGTACAAGACGGTTCTCAACCATCTTGTAGTCATGGAGCTCCATGACATAGATCTCGCTTCTAGCACCAGTAGCGCCAAATTTTGCTTCGAGCACATCCCACAAGTTCTTGGCAACCTGCATATCGAGATATGTGTCAACTAACTTGGCTCTGATCATGCTCATAACTGCTTCGACAAAGACAATAGTAGCCTCTTTGAACTCATTCTGTTGTCCAGTAGTAATTGTTCCCTCACGAGTATCACTAGCGACCCAAAACACGTTCATCGCTGTGAACCACAAGGTAGTTTTGGTCTGCCAATGATTGGACTGGACACCCATAAATGAGTACGGTTTCAATGTTGTATCAGAGCCTTGAATAGAAAATTTCCTACATGATTAGGTTTTTGGATCGGCGACGACAAAGGTGTTCTCAGTAGCACTCTTGTTGGCGGTCTCGTCAACCATTGTGATGTCGGGCAGTCTAAGGAGATCGTTGAAATAGAGGACGAACATCAACAAGTAGTTGCACCAAGACGCTACCCAAAAACTTAGTCGCATTCTCCCAGTGCAGGAAAACAAAAGGACGGGGTTCCGAATGTCATCTCTCAATTACAATTGTGGATGTGGTGGAAGGGATGTGATCGATGGAAGCACATGCAGCGAGAGGAACGACGGTGGGTTTTGCGTGAGAGGTAGAGCAGATGCAGTCTGAACTAGGTGACGGCTAGGGTCGCCGACGCTCCCAATATATTGGTGGTTTGGTACGAAGATATGGGACTGAGCCCAGGCCCAAGTCGGCAATAATCCATGATCTGACGTATCTGATACATAGCACCCCCATTAATGACTCATAATTAATTGCCTAGTTAAATTACTTTTCCTCACCGGCAAGGATAAACCGCACGCATGACATTAATTTGTACTCAACTCGGCTCGTTCAAGAAAAACGACGGGCGTGAGCGAGGCGTGGCAGACAACGGAGAAGAAGCTTCCGTGTACCATTCCTCTTCTCAAGCTTCAATAGCACGTGAAAGAGAATCCTATATAAAGGGGTCTTAACTATCCTCCACTCACGAGGGGGCACTAAAATTCCCACTACCATGTCATGACACCCCACATGGCCTTAGACTTTTCAGTAATTATTATTTAAATGGGCCTAAAGCCCATCTATAGTTAAAGAGGGAGGATGCTGTCTCAAAGCAACAACAAAAAAGCCTACTAGTGACATGTCAATTTGCTCATTAGTGATTGAGGGTGGCACACCACTAATATCACGTCACTGATAAGTAGTTGCAAGTGGCATGTCACCCGCACGCCAGAGATGATGATGGGAACTACCGGCGATTTGCCTCTGCACACCTGTCATAATGAGTGAGAACTACTGGCGAGCTCTTTGCCTCACACGTCACTAGTAGAATAATGGAAATGAAAAAAAATAGGCCTATAGTACAACTCAACATCCGGCAGCTTAACGCGACATGGTTCCACTAGGGACAGGTGTCCTCGGCGTCATACCGGCTACGAACGACCTCTATTCCCCAATGTCAATCTGACCATCTAAGACGGTGTTGGCTCCTGGAACAAGCAGTGGCCGTGGCGTGTGGAACAGGGAGGAGGAGTGAAGGTGCAGCGGTGGCTGGTACGAAGGGATGTGGGGCACCAGCGCATTGCGAAGTTGTGCATGGCGGCGGTTGGGCTGGAGATGCGGCTTAGACAGATATTTCCTTCGTCCCAAAATAAATGCCTCAATTTTATAATAACTTTAAAATAAGTGTCTCGATTTTAATATAATTTTACAATTACATTAAAGTTATTATAAAGTTGAGAGATTTATTTTGGGACGGAGGGAGTAGTTCGCATGTTTCCTTGGGCCGGATATGCATGCACGGATACGATCATTGGTATCCCTTTTACTTGACATCTGGTGATGGCGTGCTGTAGCTTCTTGGGTTAGGTTTGCTGTTAGCCGGCTGATAGGTGCCCCAGGATATCTAACTTTGTTTTTTTTTTCTTAGTGGCTGTGAGCCTACGTAGTTTCTACTAAATAAAATTACATTAAAAACGATCCTTGGTACCCTTAATAAAAAAACATCGTCGGTATCCTTGTAAAGGGTTCTGCATGGTAGAAGCTGTTTCCTTGCCATCAAATGCCACATCATCGCGTCTATCAACCTTCCATCCAAATATATAGGGTCTAATATGCTTTTTGAGGATGCCTTTGACCTTTGATAAGATTAATAATATATGAGATCTATAATGTTTATATCATTAGAAGCACCTTTCACATAAGAATTTGACAGTATGTTTTGTATAACTTGAATGCCATAAATTACTTCTCTAACATGTGGTCAGTGTTAGCCGCGAAAACATATTAGGCCCTATATATTTGGATGGATGGAGTAGATTATGCCTTTCTTGGCAAAGAGTGCTGCAACTTATTATAGTATCTCCAGCAGTTGTCCAAAATTTTGATGCCCTTTGAACTATTATAGATAATGGACATTGCATTGATGCTTCAAGATAGTAAGGTCTTGAATGTTATGTGTTCCTTCAAATTTTTGGTCAGGGGAGCTGCTGGCGTATACAATTCAAGAGAAATACTGTAGGAGCAGGAAGTTCTCCCTTAGCAGCGCTACACTTCATTTGGTTTAAAGTAGTGGAGCAAAAGAAAAGTGGAGGAAATATTTTTATTTGATCCCACTTACGGGAAAGCCCCAGGAATTTTTCTATTCACTTGAACATCTTTCTATAATTCCTATGGAGAAGCACGAGACATGAGTCTTTAGTGGCATAATAGGATCCTAATTACACTTTGGTATGACTTTGATGGGACTGCATTTAGTAGGATTTGCACGTTTTCCTATTCATTTGAATCAAATGCATAAGTTCACAGAATTTTTGTTTTTTCCTATAATCTATTTTCCACCTGCATTTATATCACGTCCTTACTTTTCTTTCTACTCCTATGTTTTCACAATATTTTTCAAAACTATCTCGTTATTTGAAGCAAATTCGGAAACTACAGCATGCTTTGGAGAAATATCAAGTCTAGCACCCTGTCAGCTAGGTGTTGGCCGAAAAGGGTGTTTTCGGCCACCTCTAGGCCGAAATAGGGTTTTCGGCCATGCCTTGGCCGAAAAGATGCAAAGCTGGCCGAAGAGGGGTGTTTTCGGCCACCCTTTGGCCGAAAAGGACTTTTTGGCCTAGTGTAGGCCGAAAAGTACTTGTTGGTCAATCGTAGGCCGAAAAGTACTTTTTGGTCAAGTTTAGGCCGAAAAGTCCCTTGGGCCACCTTTTTCCGTTAATTGTTGGCCAATGTATTTTCCCGCCAACCCCTTCGTTGATGCAGCCCTCTTGCCCTTCGATGATGTGGTCCTTTTGCCATCCGTCGATGCAGAACTATTGCCCCTTCGAGGATGGAGAACTCTTGCCCTTGGACGATGAAGAACTCTTGCCCTTCGACGATGCAGAACCCAGAAGCGGGGCATGAAGATATCATCTTCGTCCTGGCTCTCCTCAATCCATAAAGATGGATTATTTGCTGAAAGCCTTCTGAAAGTTTCACTCTTCGGCACCACCACCTTCTTCCACCTTTCATGCAACCTAAGAAGTTCTTTACGTACCTCCTCATAGGTCCTTTCAGGCCACCCAGACCTACGTAATTGGTGAGCCAACTCATTCATTATGGTGTCACTACCGGTGAGTTCGTCCCATGGAACTATCCTATTGTTCATCCTGAAATCGGTAACTAGACTCAGAAGAGTCCTGCTAATCCCAGGGTGAAAACTACGATCGAATGGATAATGGGACATCTCGACTACAATAAACTGGAATGCTTATCCACCTCCGCCCGAAGGGTTTTTTATAGGTACAGAGGAGAAAGGGGTTTGCGAGAAGGGGTTGGCGGGAAAGAGTTGGCGGGAAGGGGTTGGTGGAAAAATACATTGGCCAACAGATAACGGAAAGGTGGGCCCAAGGGACTTTTCGGCCTACACTAGACCAAAATGTACTTTTCGGCCTAGTGTAGACCAAAAAGTACATTTCGGCCTACATTTGACCAAAAAGACCTTTTCGGCCAAACAGCGGCCGAAAACAGCCATTTCGGCCAGCTCAACCACTTTTCGGCCATGGCAAGGCCGAAAACCCTACTTCGGCCAACAGTTGGCCGAAAACTACCTTTTCGGCCTGCATGTGGCCGACAGGGTCATAGTTTTGCATTTTTTTCATTATGTGCTATAGTTTCCGAAATTGCTACAAAATACGTCATAGTTTTGAAAAAAAATCTGTTTTCACAATACTAAGAGACAAACATGCCTTTCCATTTATTTATTTTCCATTCGACGGGTGTCATGTGTCTTACCTGACCTGTTAATTGGGATCTAGGGGAAGATGAAGACAAAGTGACACATACAGAGTCTGCAATGGAAGATACATTTAGCAAGCTTCCAAAAGATCACCTTATTACTTCTGACATCTCGGAGGAAGGCTTCAATGACCAGCGTGGAATTCAAGAAAAGGGCCCACGTGAAGATGATAACACAGAAGCTCAGAGCTGGTACTGAATATATATTGCTGAAAACTGGAATTCTGCTTTTACTATCTCTTTTCCCTATCTTCAAATATTTCTTTACTTCAGCCTAGCCTATGAACGGGCATTCCTGTGTACCCTATTACCCTGCCTATATGAGCTTGACTGGGTTTTCACATAATGATTGTTGTCTTCAGGACTTCTCCGCCGCCGGGTTCCGTTATTGCTCATCCGCAAGATCCAGGTATTTTATCAGCATATCAGCGTTCATACCGATGCACATGTTTCTTCCTACAAATTATTGACGGTCAAATTTCTTTTGATTTTCCAGTCTAGGAATATTCTTTGTTGTATTTTTATGCGATGGGTAATTTGTAGAAGTTTAGGACAGAAAGGATATCCGTGGGAGGAAGTACTCCCTCCATTCCCTTATACAAGGTCACTATCAAAAATACATTTTGCATCAATATAAGGCCACCAACAATAATCGAGGCAAAAATTAAGGATGTTCCCTCGTACTAGCAACTTTTTAATACTTACATGCATGTAGTCATAACGACACTCGGTCACTTTCTTCCCATTCATTCGTTGCATGCTTGTGGTGTATTAATGATTCCGGTTGACAAAAAGAAAAGTTGACTTGCAAAGGAGTCATTAAATTTTATCTTGGTACCTGTAATATGAGTTTCTGCCTTGTATATGGGAATGGAGGGAGTACACTGAATCTTGGCAATTCTAGGCGGGCAGTGGTGGATAATTAGCAATTTTCTGGTTGATCTAATCCTGAAATAAAGCTTGATAATGGCATTAGTATTATTAATCTCATGTTGATATTTAACCATTCTGAGCAGGTAATAAGCATAGAGCATATATATACTACGAATGCCATTATAAAGCTTTATTTTGGGATGGTTAAATATCATATAACTAGTACCGCTAACACGGGAATGAACAGGAGAGGGATGAACACTTGTTGGCAGTCTCGTGAAACATGATGTTGTTCGGGAGGCTGAGAACTAGTCCAAGTAGAGGACAAAGACAATAGGAGTGAGCAATCATGCTGAGGCACTCCCAAAAAAACCTAATTCCCCTTATCCCGGTGTAGGATTACAAAGGACAAAGTTCCAGAGGCCCGTTCTCTCGTATAGCCGTTCGCGTGGTAGACAGGATGGGATCGCCGGAAGCAACAATAGCGAGAGGAAATATGATGGGTTGTGCGCGGGGAGGTTAAGTAGATGAGATCTGATCTGGGTGATGGCTAGGGTTGAAAATGACCCAAATATATGCGCGGTCGGGTGGCGAGACGTGGGGCTGAGCCCATGCCATAGTCGGCAGCAACCCATGATCTGAGGTATCGGATTCGTAGCATGTCTGTTAATGACTCGTAAGTAATTTCCAATTGATTGTTCATTACTCACCGGCAAAAGATTAAGGGCCAGCATGACTTAGGTTGGAGCTCGCCTCGTCTCGTTCACAAAACATGATGGGCGCGAGCGAGGCATGACAGCGGAGGAGGAGCCCGTGTGTTGCGCTTTTCTTTTTAAGCTTCAGTAGCATGTGGAAGAGAATCTCTTATAAAAGGGCTCAACACTCCTCTAGTAATGAGGTGAGACTATACTTTGCACCATTGTGTCATGAAACCACACATGGTCCTTTGAGATTTTTCAAGAATTATTATGTATATGGGCCTAAGCCCATCTATAATTAAAAAATCATGAACCAAATCTTGGAGGCCTATGGTGTTGTCCTCTATTCCGGACACTATTTTTACATACTAGTTTTTTTAGTGGACACCACTTAGGATGGAACATCCACCTAGAGCAAAGTGATACACTCATCCAAAACTGAACAGTGGACTTTGCCTTGTATTTTCCGTTTGGCATAATGAAGTTTAACTAATTGTCATACTGGTACTAGGCTGTCGAAGGCTAACCTGGGTGGTGGAGCATACTAGTCACGCTACTGGCTTATTCGTGAGCAATGTAGAGATTACTCTATCTCATACACTTGACCAACAATCAGTCTCATATATGTCTGATCTTCCAAAGACTCCTCTATATATAGGGTAGCATCTTGCTTATACAAGTCTTAGAACACATTAAGAAAAAATTCAAGTTGTCATACGGATTGCGAGAGTGCTACCTCTCCAAAGGAGTGGGTTAGCAAGGTTACCCTCCAAAGTTAACTTGTAGTTTCCCGTGGTCTTGCTTCATAGGATTTCTGATCACATAGATTGGGTTACTACCAGGGAAATTCATGTGGTCTCATACCCACCCAACCACCCACCCACCTCCCCTCGATGCATTTTTCCATCACAACATGTGATAGCCCTTTTGTGAAGGGGTCTGCCTGATTCTTTGCCGACTCGATATAATCCAATGCTATCACGTCGGTGTTTCTTAGATATTTGACATAATTCCTTATTCTTATCTTCTTTGTGGATTGCATTATGTCCTTTTGAATTTTTTTCCTAATTTACAGTGACTAATTATCATAGTTATTAAGGATAGCCTGAATTAGCTTTTCAACCACTGGAAAGTCCGAAGCTCACGAAGTCATTCTTATTCCGTATAGGATTTGTCTAATGCTATGAGTTCTTTTTTCTTCCATGACTTCGTTAAGATAGTTTGCTTGCAAGACATCCATGAAACAACACCGCCTCCAAGTGTAAACGCATATTCACTTGTGGCCTTCATCTCATCAGTACAAGATATCCAATTCACATCACTATACCATTCAAGTACCATTGTGTCTCTGTTATAGTGATGTCCCAGATAGCGCATAACTCTTCTATTAGGGTGCCAAGGAGTCAAGTGCTTTCTTTGTCGGTAGGCCTACAACAGCTGATGGCAGATGGGGAACACTGAGAACAAAGGCTTTGCCGCTAGCCAGACAAAAAGTAGACTGCTAAAAACTACTTTGCCAATTTATTCTTTTATGACACTCTTTGTCGTATCATCCTTTGTCATGCATTTGTCCATGGCGCCTGACAGAAATTCCCTCATTCCTGTATGCATCAATCAGATTGAAAAAAAGGTTCAGTTTTGTTCAAAGCAAACATAATGTCAGCCCTCATAGCGGATAAGTTGACAAATTACTTGAGAGTATCTCAACTGATAGGTAGTTGTGCCTTCGAACCTTGGAATTCACACTAGGATCATATGTTCTTGGAGAAGGTTTACAACATGCTGGGATTGTAGAAGTGTAAATCCACCCCCATTATCACTCGACAGTATGATGTTCAAGATAACATCAGCCATACCGTGATCTTTTATCTCAAAGTTATGACATATAGAAGTCTTAACTCCTCAATGACTTTAAGTTTTGGAACTCTTAACCTCCGCAATGACTTTAAGTTTGGTTCCAAATATGAATATGTCGTCGACATACAAAAAAGATATAACTCTTTCGCCTCAACCATGGCGATATACACATTTGTCACCCACATTAAGAACAAATCCAACACGATGTTAAAGTTTCATCAAACTTCTCATGCTATTTCCTAGGTGCTTGCTTCAGGCTATACGGAGATTTAAGTAACTTGCACATATTTCCTTCGTGATCATCTACTTCAAAGCCAACTGGTTATGGGATGTCAGTTTCCTCGCCTAGCTCCTTGTTTAGGAAAGCCACCATGACGTCCATTTGATGGGCGTGTAAAGCATGCAAGGCTACAAACATGAGTAACAATTGGATGTTGGCCAGTCTGGCCACCGGTGAGTAAGTATCAAAGGAATCTTCTCCTTCTTTCTGGGTATGACCCTTGGACACAAGTCTAGACTTGTACTTTTCAATAATGCCATCAGCCTAAGATTCTTTTTACCCATAGGCTTACTACCATAAGGACGGTCAGTGTCTCCTATGTCATGCCATGATGAATCCATCTCGCCACAGACTGCTTCCATCTAGTAGACAAGACCTGGAGATGCACAATTTTCTGAAATAGAATTGGGAATATCATTCACGAGGTACATAATTAAATCCTCACCACATAAATTATAAGTCATCTGTCTCTTGCTACTAGTTGGGGCTTTCTTGCCTTCCTCCTCAGGATTTTCATCATGATTTCGTTCATAATTTTCCAATGGAATGGTAGGCTGAGGAGTCCCGTAAGAATTCTTTCTAGAAGTGCTATGCATAGCTCCCATATAAAAATATCCTCAAATAATGTAGCATCTTTAGACTCCATAGTTTCATCAACCCTCACGTCAGGCACCTCAGCTTTCACCACTAGAAATCTATAGCCAACGCTATGCTCAGCATAGCCTAGAAAATCGCAGTCCACAGTCTTTCGTCCAAGCTTTGTCCTTTTAGTATGGGCACGTTGACTTTGGCCAAATAGCCGCAAGTGTGTAAGTACGACAATGTCATTCTTGTGGAACCTTATTCAGGACATGACATGATGTCGATATTCCCTCTCCTACCTTGCTTATCATAAATAGATATATCTAACAGGTCGGTAACCAAATCTGTTGGAGTAAGGATTTTCCTTTCGCAACCCCGGCCGTTTGACTGGGTTGAATTGGGAGGCTTTTATTTTGAATAATAAAATGTTCTGCACAGAATAAATTGTACTTATTTTTAAAGGTACTCTCCACGGTAATCAGAGCAGACTCTTTTTATTTTATTTTCAAGTGGATTCTTAACTTCTACCTTATAGATTTTAAAGTAGCATAGCACCTCATCGTTAGTATTGAGAAAATATACATAGCAATTTTGAATATATAGTTTGCACACACGCGTGGCAAATGGAGCCTTTGGATAAGGTAAAACTGGGGATTAAATTCTAGCCGCGCCATGCAACCGAAATTTACCATTCAAGCCGTACTGAAGGTCATGTGTTCATAGACGGAAGTTGTTTATACTGACTCGACAGTTGAACTTTCTATGCATAATGTGACCAAATTCACCACCCGAGGGGCTTGCTGATGATGCATCGCGGAAAGTCAAGGCACACCTAGAGAACTCGATGGGGTATGTATATCAGCTCAGGATGGGGATCGCACTTCCCGAGGTATATAAGGCTAAGAGGGCGCGTGCCTCTTGGTCCTTAACTAGCCTATTGGGCATGACACTTTCTAAAGGATGGCAAGGGGGTTGGAAATAATAGGGTCATGCTTCCCTGCTGGAAGGATACACATGACTCACACCATCCCTCACTCAATGACTAACCTTGGAGGTCCAACCTTATCTGAAGACCGGATCAGTGCTACGAAATGGAGGATTGCAACACCTTAGTATAGCTAGGACGACATGTTCTCATACTTAACTTTTGCTATTAATTTACGATAAAAGCACTATAAGGTCCTATGAGTTAAGTTTAGAACTAGTGTAATGGGATCAATAAATTTTATGTCCACACCATGAAGGTTTTGCTCACTTCCTAGGCTTTGGGAAAAACAACTCACGACTATCCCCATATTCACCCTGATAAGATAACTGAGAATGTCGGGGAAATTCTTGTTAAGCTGCTCTCGCGCAACTAATGAAAGGCGCAGGTAGGTAACAAAGAAATCGAGATGTCATGAAAACATTAAGGGGCATAGGTTCAGTCCGTCAAGAGTAAATTTGCGCATGCACTACCTAGGATTTTTGATAACTTGAGGTAAATTCTATGCTAAATCCAACTCATAAAATAGAATTTGACCATAATTTGCACACTACTAGTGCGTTAAGGACATAGTTTCCAGGATTTTGTAGTAATCTTCTTGGCCTTCTTATTCATGGAGGATTATAAATTTTTGCACAACAATTTAAGACAAACAACCTACGATTAAAGTTTGTATATGAAAAATATATTAAATATTTTCTGCTCAATCACAATATTTTGGTTGATCGATTAGTCAGGTTCGGTGTGATATGATGCACGCTAATTGGCGGGGCACAAAATAAGAATTTGTGTGCTGTATATCAGAATTGTGCCATCAAATTGGTTTTACTTATGATGGACATTTTCCTAGCGCATATAATGTTTCAAAATTATTTCAGGTAATATATATGATTTGCCTCTATTACCGGTTTATTACCCCGTTTAGACCCGTTATATTACCAGATTATTTGTACCTTACGTTTTTTCTGTCTATTACAACAACCTCTGAATTCTGTAGTAGTAACTAGTAACGAACCGTACTTGCAGAATTCGAGCACATTTCCACGGAGGAAAAAGAATCCAAGAAAGATGAGATCAGTCTAGGTATAACCATGGAGGATGCTACGGTATGTGCTTTCACGTGGAAGAAGTGATAACCTCCTGCGATCTTTTTTTCGTGGACCAATTCAATTTCTTTGTTATATAACTCCACATAGACTAGAATACAAGTTTTGTAAAAAATTATAAATTTTGAGACGATATTAATATTAAAATTACCAACATTCCTATTTTCTTCTGTCAACTATTGATTGAACACACTTGAGGAAGTTTGAGGAAGTTTGGATCATTTCAAAGAACTTCACAATAATGTGGCAGGTGCATGCTAGTAAAATCACCACCATATGTCACTTATGTCAACAAGTTTATTAAACAATATCCACAAAATTATGAAATTTATTCTCGAAGGTTCATAAACATATAGCACAAAATAATAAAAACATTTCAAAAATCAATATTGCAAAATTTTATGTAAAAATGATCTTCTATAAATATAAACACAATTAGTTCAAAGTCTAGAAAGCCCAAACTGGGAATTTTATTTAAAAAGGCACCTCACTGAAATATCTTAAGGTGAATTTGTGATGTGGTGGATGAATGTTGAAGACCAGGCCCAACATGTAGGCGCCTATCAATTTTGTTCCTCCTTTGTATCACTGGTAATACTTCACAAATCAAGATCTACTCCATCTAATACACATCCCTACCACAATTATTCTTTAATCTAAATGGGCCAATGATTAAAATATTAAAGTAAAGAGCATTTTACATAATAAGTGCAACCATGATAACAACACCATGAGGCTTCTCGTAGTGCGGATTGTCATATACTAGTATCATGCATGCATATGATATTAGTGTACGATACTACATTCCTAGTGCATATTATTATAGGTTGCTAGCATATATTCGCTAATTTATTGTTTTTGCATGACACATAGTATCATATAATGATAACAAACCCTCCCTTTCTTCATTTAATTGCTTGCCACATCATCTAAATTTCCTAGTTGGATATTCTTTAGTCCAAAAGTTGTAAGTAAAACATAAAATAGGCAAGTAAACATGACCTTTTGGACGCATGTATCAACATCTCCAGGATTAACCGGTGGTCGTCCTCGAGCATGTAGGATGATAAAAATAGAAAATAAATTCGAGTTGAAATTTTAACCCCATATAGAGTATGATCATTATGTGCATTTCTCCTTATAAGATACTTTTGGATGCAACAGAATTGTCTCGTGTATCCCCTGGTTGTTCAAAGCACATAGAAAATTTCCAAGTACATGCCACTGTTCAATGTGTTCTGCATGTGCGTCTATTATAAAAAAATCACAATAAATACGATGTCATCAAGTAACAAATCTAGTCGCATGAATGTGTGGCTCACGTTGCTAATTTTCTGTCAATCTTAAAATTGCATGTATAGTGGTCTGATTGCACGAACAAACTTGAAAAAACTGATCTATAATTGAAACCACATTTTTTTCGAGAAAGGAAATATACTAATATCACGAAGATACCAATTACACCGGGCCTCTGTAAAAAATATATTAATATCTTGAAGAAACTAGAAAAGCCTAATCTGTAATTGAAACCACGTGGTTTATAGATTAGTTTATCACTTCCCCCACACTTCTCCCACTAATCTATAAATCATGCAAGTATAGTGGTCTGATCGCACAAGCAAACTAGAAAAAAATTTATCTATAAATCATTTGCAAGTATAGTGGTCTGATCGCACGAACAAACTAGAAAAAACAAATCTACAAATCATGCAAGTATTGTGAAAGTGATTTCAATTAGCATATGAAGTATGAATATAACAATAAATTTCAGTCATATTCAACATATAGAGTAAAAAGGATCTTGCATGATTTGAAGTGAGCTGGTTATTGACCAAAGTGGAAATATATTTTTGAAAGAAGTGTATTAATGAGAAGGCACAGTTTAGGAGAAAATATTAACGTTAACAATACAAGAGATATACAATTTGAAAAGTAATTCAAAGATGCATCCAATTATATGATTTAATATTGTGAATGTTGATATATTTTCCAATAATTGTGATCAAACTTTATGACGTTTCACTTAAGACAAATATTATGTGGACTAGAAAGAAACAAAGAGAATACTTCTCTGAAGATCGACAACTAAGATAACTAATAAGGTCTGAATTAATGCGAGTGGTTACACAAGTACTACCCCCGTTCCAAATTACTCGTCGTGGTTTTAGTTCAAATTTGAACTAAAACCACGACGAGTAATTTGGAACGGAGGGAATAGATATGTAGATAGTATATATATATATTATAAAAATAAGTAAAGTGTACATATATTTGTAAATATAACTAACCTAATGATATGCAATACAAGGCACTCCCATCTCCACACGGGCCGACACAGACAAACCAAATGGGGACGTCCAACAAGGATTCAGACTCGAAGTTGTACGAGCTGAATGAGCAACTTCTGCTGCTGGCCTCTCTGGTGACGACGGTGACGTATCTCTCCGGGCTCAACCTGCTGGGGGGAAACTGGCAACAGATGGAGGACGGGCACGTCGCCGGCAACCCGATCCTCCGGTACACCGACATCAGTAGGTATCGCATTTTATACTCCTTTAATGCCACGGCGTTCGCCTCGTCAGTCATGGTCTGCCTCATCCTCGTGATGCTCCGGAGGAACAGAAAGGTCTGGACAATGGTGCTGCCGGTGGTCATGGTGGTCGACCTGCTCTCCGTCATTGGTTCCTTCGCCGCCGGGACCTGCCGTGACGCCTTCACCACCATCTTTGCCTCTGGGCTCGCCTTCGCAGTTTTGGCCTACATTGCGTATGCTTTCATACCTTGCTACGTCAGGAGTTGGAACAGGGGCCGCGACAACACCCCCATCCCCATAAACACAAACAAGGGTTACAAAGAAAAGAAGAAGGTAGAGGTGTTGATACTGCTGGCGACCTTCACCTTCACCATCTCATATGCCACCGGGCTGAACCCGCCTGGTGGCTTCTGGAGCAGCACCCAGCATGAGAAGGAGGATGGCCGCCTTCTTCACCTCGCCGGCAACCCCATCATGGAGGACACCAGGCGCCGGAGGTACCGGGCCTTCTTTGTATGCAACACCGTGGTGCTCCTCGCCTCCTTGCTCGTCATCCTGCTGCTCCTGGCCAACAAGGTGAGCAGGATCATCTCAGCGCGGGTTGTCAGGATCTACGGATTCATAGCGGTCGCCCTCCTGGGTCTCATGGGGGCCTATGCTACTGGGAGCTCCAGGGAGACGGAGAATACCGTAATGGTCATCGTCTCCCTGTCCACCGTGATTCCTGCCTGGGTGGGCCTGCAGCTGGCTCTTAATTATGTCTTTCATTGGAAACCAATCAGGAATGTGCGTGACAATTTCTCCCAATGGTCAAAGAAATCAAGTCCCGCAGGTATATGCTTTTGCCAATTTATTGATTTTTCTTGCTAACAAAACAGCTTTCGTAACTGTGCAAACTCTCGATTTTGCTACTGTAGTATTTCTTTGTTGGAGAATTAGCTAGCTACATCTAATTAATTGCAATTAGCAACAGCAGCTTAATTGGAATTGTTCTTGATTGAATGATTGGCCGATTGATTATGCAGGTGACAGCGCAGTTGCGAGCACAGTCTTCAAAAATAATTGCTATTTGGCTATGGTACTTGCTGGTTTTGCGGTATGCATCACTTACCAAGCAGGAATGGATCCACCGGGTGGCCTCTGGCAAGACAACCTGGATGGGCATGAGATTGGGCGTCCTGTGCTACAGACTACACATCATGCACGCTACCAGGTTTTCTTCTACAGCAACTCCGCAGCTTTCGTGACATCTCTGGTACTGGTCATGATGGTACAGAGCAAGTTCCTGCTCACGCTCCACACTTTGGAGGGATGCATGGTGCTGGACCTGATCTGCCTCGTCACCGCCTATGCCGCAGGGAGCACCAGAGATGCAAAAAGGTCCATCTATGTTGTCATCGTGATTGGCCTTATCCTCATCTACATCGCCGTCCATGTTTGTGCGGTAGGCCTGAAGGAGAACGTGGTTGCTGAACCTGTTCCTGTTCCTGCTGCTACTACATCTGCTCCTGCTTTTGCAAGGCGAGTAGCTGGGGAACGAAGCAGCAACCAGCAGCTGGATGACAATGGTCAAGTGCTGCGTCTAATCGCCATCTTAGCCGCGGCACTTACGTACCAAGCCGGGCTGTCCCCGCCTGGCGGCTTCTGGCCGGCGGATGACGAGCAGCTTGGCCACCGCGCGGGCTACCCCGTCCTGCTCGACAACTACCCGCGCCGCTACAGTGCCTTTTTCTACTGCAACGCCGTCAGCTTCATGGCGTCGGTGGCTGTCATTCTACTCCTCGTGAACCAAAAGCTGTACAGGCGAGTGATACGGGGCTACCGGCTCCACGCGTGCATGGCGTTGGGCATGTACGCTCTCATGGGTGCCTATGCTTCCGGGAGCTCCCGCCATCTCAAGACTAGCATCTACATGCTGACCATGGTGATGGCGGTGGTACTACTGCCGGTATGTATCTTCTCATACAACCGCTTCGTCAGGTACAGGATCAAGCATCAAGTTGAGCCTACAACAAGACCACGACGACGACGAGAGAGGGCTGAGAAAGACGAGCAGCTTGAGTACCTGATGCTGCTAGGGGTCCTAGCTGCAAGTGTGACGTACCAGAGTGGCCTGCGACCGCCAGGTGGCGTGTGGCAAGAGGACAGCGCCGCCTATTCCGCCGGCGACCCGATGCTATTCGACATCAACAGGCGCCGGTACGACATCTTCTTCTACAGCAACTCCGCTTCGTTCATTGCTTCCGTCGTCGCCATCGTCATGCTGCTCCCGTTGACGCTTAGCAACCTAGAGCGGCTACGGCACTGCCTGCCGTTCCACACCGGTGACCCCAAGTGGGCGCTCTGGCCGGTCCACGCTGCCCTTTTGCTGGACATGCTCGGCCTCCTGGTGGCCTACGTGGCAGGAAGTACCAGGAATTGGGAGTCGTCCAGGAATGTGACATTCCTTTTCGTCCCCCTGCTCGTCTACATTTCGGCCTACCCACTAGTAGTGGCGATATTCATTCGTAACAAACACCGCAGATCCCCCCAGCAGTCAAGGATGCAAGCAGTAGAACAAATGCGGCCAGAAGTTTAGTATTCAATCCTGTTTCTCCCTCTTAGATACCCTGTATTGTATTGTTTTATTTGCACGTACATGCATGGAGCTGTTGTGTTCTTGTGGTCGTGCATCCGTCACCGCAATCTCTTTCCTAGGTCAGTATTGTTTAAGCTGGCAAACTCAAATGTTAATGGACATTTTTCTACATGCATTTCTTCTTCTTTTTTGCGGGGATATTTTGTATGCCTTTCAACAAATCATTTGGAGAAAAAAATATCTTTGGGATTGAAAAGTCTTCTCTAGATGGCATGATTTGTCATTCATCTACCTCAGCGCGTGTAGACATCTGCTCTGGCTGGTGTACCATCTTGCCGACTCCATTGGAGACCGGTTTTTCTACCGGGATATCCGATCTCATGTATATCGGAAAAGGCTTTATGCTCCGCTCTAACTAAAGCACCGCCATCGGTGAAAACCGAGCCTGACAGCAGGAAATGGCGGCATCCTGCGTTGTTACCTTGATGAAGGCATCGTCATCTAACTACTGTCAACCCACTCGTGCTGCTCCGGAAGAAATCCTAGGATTTGGTGTTCCAGATTGGACGATGGTGGCACTACGGTGTCGTTTCTCTATTGGGAGCTTCGTTTGTGGAGCAGCGCTGGAAGACAGAGGCAAGAGGCGGAGCAGCTTCGTCTTGAACGGAGCTTCGGTGGAGATGCCAAGTCATGCTTAGCCTACAGGTCCTACGCCGTGCCATGCCTGGTCGGCAGGTGCAACGCACGACACAAATCTTCCGGAGTCTCCTCATCGAGATGGACGAGCGCAGGGTGGTGAAGTCGTTGGGTGTCGTGGTAGCGTCGACAGATGGCCGGACTGGCAAGGATGATGCAGATCTCTCTCCTGAAGATGGGAGAGCCGTTCGATGATGATGGTGGCTTCTAAAACGTGTGCATGTCGTGTACGCTTTAGGCATGCTGCACCGCTTGTTGGTTCCGATACGTTATATGGATGGATCGGCGACGACATCGGTTATAGATATGGGGAGTGAGAGCAACATTATCAAGTTTGTAGGTGTGAGTGGAGGCTTCAGGTGGCTTGATGTATGTTCTTGTCAGACCTTCATGGAATAATCTCTACTACTGTTAAAAGAGCAAAGATGACTTCTCCCAAAGCCACACAACAAACTGTACACAGAATAACCTGTACCGCCAGATCAGATCAACCTTATAAGCATATCCCACTGCCTATATTACGCGAACGGTCTACCGTCTAGATGAACATCTAAGATGAAATGTTCTGCGAAGCAGACGTGTGGCCTGCCAATACTTCTAGCGCTCTGCGTCCCCGATCCCGGCGGCCCCGCCCATAGCCATGTGATTTTTGGGTCGATTCCACCTGAATCGTGCCTCTCTGACCCTTCTATCTCTCCCTGGATCGAGAAATACGGATCCGCAACAACATTGCGCCACCGGCCCCCCCTTCCCTTCCTCTTTTGTGTGCTTCCCAATCCATCCCGAGATAGACGCTGCGGAGGTTGGCCTGCTAGCAGGGCGCGGGGCTGGCGAGCGTCGAGGGGTCGCAGCAGTAGAGGGGGAGGTCAGACATGGCGGGGAGTAGGCGGCGAGGTGCGCGGCAATGAAGGCGTTCCGCTCAGCGATCTCTTCCGATGGAGCGGGAGGTGGTTGGAGGAGGAGGAGGCGGGCGCCCCTGCAATTCGCGAGGCCGAGGAGAGCAGCGGTTGGCCCCACAGCGAGGCCAACGAGAGGTTGAGTCGCTCGAGCGCCGGGAACAAGAAGATCGGCGGGAGCAGCAGGAAGTTGGGCGTCGACGGGTCCCCGCGCAGCGCCATCGCGCCCTGCGTCACCCGGTCCGCCGCCAGCAGCCTGCCGCACTCCATCGAGGCCCGGTGCCACGACCGAGGGTCGCCCAGGAAGCCCGGGAGTGGACATCCAGGAGGCGACGTGACAGCGAAGGCGACAAGAACGGCGTCGCAAGTGAGTTCCACCACTGTTGGAACCTTCTTTCTCCATGTTCAGTTGCACATCTTATCTCTGCATGTCCTAAGCTGCTACTCCATGACTAATAGAGCAAGGTTTTGGTTAACGAGTGAGGCAATTTTACCGAGGGGGACGGGAAAACGTGGTTACCACGGTTACCGGGAAATACCGAGAATATTTCGAACGAATTTTATAGTTGAATTTTGAATTCAAATAAATGAATGAATGAACGTTCGAACCAGAGACCTCTCAAAACAGGAACTATGCTACGAACACGTCAGACTCAAATCTCATGGCATTAATTAGATCCTACGCACTTGACTACAAATGGAGCGTTTAAATTCAAAATTTTCAAAAAAAGGTATTTTTTGCTTGGTATGAGGATTTATCGAGGGGCACGGAAATATGCGGTAACCGTGGGAAATCTTGAAATTTCGACTGGTAACCAAAACCTTGGTACAGCTGTTATATCCTACGATAATCTCACAATTTTGATCCCAAGTGGGCGCTCTGGCCGGTCCACGCTGCCCTTTTGCTGGACATGCTCGGCCTCCTGGTGGCCTACGTGGCAGGAAGTACCAGGAATTGGGAGTCGTCCAGGAATGTGACATTCCTTTTCGTCCCCCTGCTCGTCTACATTTCGGCCTACCCACTAGTAGTGGCGATATTCATTCGTAACAAACACCGCAGATCCCCCCAGCAGTCAAGGATGCAAGCAGTAGAACAAATGCGGCCAGAAGTTTAGTATTCAATCCTGTTTCTCCCTCTTAGATACCCTGTATTGTATTGTTTTATTTGCACGTACATGCATGGAGCTGTTGTGTTCTTGTGGTCGTGCATCCGTCACCGCAATCTCTTTCCTAGGTCAGTATTGTTTAAGCTGGCAAACTCAAATGTTAATGGACATTTTTCTACATGCATTTCTTCTTCTTTTTTGCGGGGATATTTTGTATGCCTTTCAACAAATCATTTGGAGAAAAAAATATCTTTGGGATTGAAAAGTCTTCTCTAGATGGCATGATTTGTCATTCATCTACCTCAGCGCGTGTAGACATCTGCTCTGGCTGGTGTACCATCTTGCCGACTCCATTGGAGACCGGTTTTTCTACCGGGATATCCGATCTCATGTATATCGGAAAAGGCTTTATGCTCCGCTCTAACTAAAGCATCGCCATCGGTGAAAACCGAGCCTGACAGCAGGAAATGGCGGCATCCTGCGTTGTTACCTTGATGAAGGCATCGTCATCTAACTACTGTCAACCCACTCGTGCTGCTCCGGAAGAAATCCTAGGATTTGGTGTTCCAGATTGGACGATGGTGGCACTACGGTGTCGTTTCTCTATTGGGAGCTTCGTTTGTGGAGCAGCGCTGGAAGACAGAGGCAAGAGGCGGAGCAGCTTCGTCTTGAACGGAGCTTCGGTGGAGATGCCAAGTCATGCTTAGCCTACAGGTCCTACGACGTGCCATGCCTGGTCGGCAGGTGCAACGCACGACACAAATCTTCCGGAGTCTCCTCATCGAGATGGACGAGCGCAGGGTGGTGAAGTCGTTGGGTGTCGTGGTAGCGTCGACAGATGGCCGGACTGGCAAGGATGATGCAGATCTCTCTCCTGAAGATGGGAGAGCCGTTCGATGATGATGGTGGCCTCTAAAACGTGTGCATGTCGTGTACGCTTTAGGCATGCTGCACCGCTTGTTGGTTCCGATACGTTATATGGATGGATCGGCGACGACATCGGTTATAGATATGGGGAGTGAGAGCAACATTATCAAGTTTGTAGGTGTGAGTGGAGGCTTCAGGTGGCTTGATGTATGTTCTTGTCAGACCTTCATGGAATAATCTCTACTACTGTTAAAAGAGCAAAGATGACTTCTCCCAAAGCCACACAACAAACTGTACACAGAATAACCTGTACCGCCAGATCAGATCAACCTTATAAGCATATCCCACTGCCTATATTACGCGAACGGTCTACCGTCTAGATGAACATCTAAGATGAAATGTTCTGCGAAGCAGACGTGTGGCCTGCCGATACTTCTAGCGCTCTGCGTCCCCGATCCCGGCGGCCCCGCCCATAGCCATGTGATTTTTGGGTCGATTCCACCTGAATCGTGCCTCTCTGACCCTTCTATCTCTCCCTGGATCGAGAAATACGGATCCGCAACAACATTGCGCCACCG
>NC_041383.1:34680799-34696430 GCF_002162155.2 Triticum dicoccoides
AGATGAAATGTTCTGCGAAGCAGACGTGTGGCCTGCCGATACTTCTAGCGCTCTGCGTCCCCGATCCCGGCGGCCCCGCCCATAGCCATGTGATTTTTGGGTCGATTCCACCTGAATCGTGCCTCTCTGACCCTTCTATCTCTCCCTGGATCGAGAAATACGGATCCGCAACAACATTGCGCCACCGGCCCCCCCTTCCCTTCCTCTTTTGTGTGCTTCCCAATCCATCCCGAGATAGACGCTGCGGAGGTTGGCCTGCTAGCAGGGCGCGGGGCTGGCGAGCGTCGAGGGGTCGCAGCAGTAGAGGGGGAGGTCAGACATGGCGGGGAGTAGGCGGCGAGGTGCGCGGCAATGAAGGCGTTCCGCTCGGCGATCTCTTCCGATGGAGCGGGAGGTGGTTGGAGGAGGAGGAGGCGGGCGCCCCTGCAATTCGCGAGGCCGAGGAGAGCAGCGGTTGGCCCCACAGCGAGGCCAACGAGAGGTTGAGTCGCTCGAGCGCCGGGAACAAGAAGATCGGCGGGAGCAGCAGGAAGTTGGGAGTCGACGGGTCCCCGCGCAGCGCCATCGCGCCCTGCGTCACCCGGTCCGCCGCCAGCAGCCTGCCGCACTCCATCGAGGCCCGGTGCCACGACCGAGGGTCGCCCAGGAAGCCTGGGAGTGGACATCCAGGAGGCGACGTGACAGCGAAGGCGACAAGAACGGCGTCGCAAGTGAGTTCCACCACTGTTGGAACCTTCTTTCTCCATGTTCAGTTGCACATCTTATCTCTGCATGTCCTAAGCTGCTACTCCATGACTAATAGAGCAAGGTTTTGGTTAAAGAGTGAGGCAATTTTACCGAGGGGGACGGGAAAACGTGGTTACCACGGTTACCGGGAAATACCGAGAATATTTTGAACGAATTTTATAGTTGAATTTTGAATTCAAATAAATGAATGAATGAACGTTCGAACCAGAGACCTCTCAAAACAGGAACTATGCTACGAACACGTCATACTCAAATCTCAAGGCATTAATTAGATCCTACGCACTTGACTACAAATGGAGCGTTTAAATTCAAAATTTTCAAAAAAAAGGTATTTTTTGCTTGGTATGAGGATTTATCGAGGGGCACGGAAATATGCGGTAACCGTGGGAAATCTTGAAATTTCGACTGGTAACCAAAACCTTGGTACAGCTGTTATATCCTACGATAATCTCACAATTTTGATCCCAAGTTATGTGCTTGGTGTGTATAATTGTACCTTATTCTGTAGTGGCTGCCGGGCAGCAGTTTCACACTACCACACCGCCCTTGGCTTCAAAATCTGGTAATGCAAATCCCCCTCGGCCTCCTTAGTTCGGAAATTGGTTGGTGGTGTCCAGTGGAGGCTTTTTTCCACAATTATGTTCATCTCAGCCATAAGATAGAGAGAGATCAATAGATAACATATCTTTCAGTAAAAAGTAAATTGCAGCCTTTGTTGTACCGTAGGTTTGCAAGTTTCTAGGATCGAGACTTACAAACATGTAAATGTAATTAATTAGACTGGCCTACTCCTCTACAACATTGCTGAGATTCAACATTCAGGAGAGTATCACATATGGAAAATCCTCTACAACTGACCAGACTGTTCGAATTGTTTGTGATGGTCTTTATTTGAATTTTGTAAGTGTGAATAAGTAGGAAAGCTTCGAGAGAAAACAGTGCATCATTTCTTATGCAACTGTTACTGCAATTGATTCCTTTCCAAACGCTGGTAATATCTTTCTACAGAGCTTTTTCCTTTGTATGCAAATGTGAAAGAAGAAATATATCTTGGCTATGGTGTGTGGACTATGATTCTCCTTAAACGTCTGGTACCACTACTTTCTGTCGGTGAAGGCGTTTCAGATAATAGAGCCACGAAAACACTCTGAATCTAGGAATGCGATGAGTCTGTGATGTTTTTTTCTCTTGATGTGCAGGGTGGTACAGTTGGATAGTTGTTCGTCAGGAAAATTTTGTTTGAAGTTCAGGCTGGTATCGTAAAAATATTTGCTCTGGTGTTCGTAAGTCATAGATGTACAAATGATGTTATTTCTTGAAGTCAACTTGAAATTTGTGTCCATTGTGATTAACAAATAAACTACTCATCATGATCTTATCTGTATATTTTGAAATTATTTCCTGGTTGATGTATTAGGACAGCATGGATAGTCCAAATTTAATCAGTATACGTCAGTTCAGTTGAACATAGTAAGTACGATTTATAAGAAATAATCAAAATTATCTGCTGTGAAGAACACGTCAGGCTTGTGTTTACAGTCTCCCTGTACTTCCATGGTTCCATATCTTCTCTTATAGGTTTTTTATCTTGTCTTCTTGTAGAACTGTACACCTAGTTAGTTTGTTATTCAAGCAAAATACATTTATTATACAAAGTGTGCATGGATTGCTTGATTACTGGGATTGTAGACCACTAGGTAGTTCCAAATTCATTTATTTTGTAGAATTCCGCAGTCTAAAAATTATGGTAGCCCACTAGAATTGTATATGGTTTGCTTATTTAGCGCACACTTTGTAATTTGCGGCTAATGGCAATTCCATATTATTTAGGCAGTTGTGAATGCTATGAAATATAGATGGAAAGTTTCATTGCAGATCATGTATTTTTCTTTCAGCATTTCAGTGGTTTGACAGATTGTTTTGCAAAATAAACTAACATTTACATGTCAAGAGCATCTTGATGCATATAAAGAATGAGCGGGGCCTCAATGACTGAGTTGTGTTTACAAGATTCTTTTGGTTTCCCGGGTGGCCTCTGGCAAGACAACCTGGATGGGCATGAGATTGGGCGTCCTGTGCTATAGACTACACATCATGCACGCTACCAGGTTTTCTTCTACAGCAACTCCGCAGCTTTCGTGACATCTCTGGTACTGGTCATGATGGTACAGAGCAAGTTCCTGCTCACGCTCCACACTTTGGAGGGATGCATGGTGCTGGATCTGATCTGCCTCGTCACCGCCTATGCCGCAGGGAGCACCAGAGATGCAAAAAGGTCCATCTATGTTGTCATCGTGATTGGCCTTATCCTCATCTACATCGCCGTCCATGTTTGTGCGGTAGGCCTGAAGGAGAACGTGGTTGCTGAACCTGTTCCTGTTCCTGCTGCTACTACATCTGCTCCTGCTTTTGCAAGGCGAGTAGCTGGGGAACGAAGCAGCAACCAGCAGCTGGATGACAATGGTCAAGTGCTGCGTCTAATCGCCATCTTAGCCGCGGCACTTACGTACCAAGCCGGGCTGTCCCCGCCTGGCGGCTTCTGGCCGGCGGATGACGAGCAGCTTGGCCACCGCGCGGGCTACCCCGTCCTGCTCGACAACTACCCGCGCCGCTACAGTGCCTTTTTCTACTGCAACGCCGTCAGCTTCATGGCGTCGGTGGCTGTCATTCTACTCCTCGTGAACCAAAAGCTGTACAGGCGAGTGATACGGGGCTACCGGCTCCACGCGTGCATGGCGTTGGGCATGTACGCTCTCATGGGTGCCTATGCTTCCGGGAGCTCCCGCCATCTCAAGACTAGCATCTACATGCTGACCATGGTGATGGCGGTGGTACTACTGCCGGTATGTATCTTCTCATACAACCGCTTCGTCAGGTACAGGATCAAGCATCAAGTTGAGCCTACAACAAGACCACGACGACGACGAGAGAGGGCTGAGAAAGACGAGCAGCTTGAGTACCTGATGCTGCTAGGGGTCCTAGCTGCAAGTGTGACGTACCAGAGTGGCCTGCGACCGCCAGGTGGCGTGTGGCAAGAGGACAGCGCCGCCTATTCCGCCGGCGACCCGATGCTATTCGACATCAACAGGCGCCGGTACGACATCTTCTTCTACAGCAACTCCGCTTCGTTCATTGCTTCCGTCGTCGCCATCGTCATGCTGCTCCCGTTGACGCTTAGCAACCTAGAGCGGCTACGGCACTGCCTGCCGTTCCACACCGGTGACCCCAAGTGGGCGCTCTGGCCGGTCCACGCTGCCCTTTTGCTGGACATGCTCGGCCTCCTGGTGGCCTACGTGGCAGGAAGTACCAGGAATTGGGAGTCGTCCAGGAATGTGACATTCCTTTTCGTCCCCCTGCTCGTCTACATTTCGGCCTACCCACTAGTAGTGGCGATATTCATTCGTAACAAACACCGCAGATCCCCCCAGCAGTCAAGGATGCAAGCAGTAGAACAAATGCGGCCAGAAGTTTAGTATTCAATCCTGTTTCTCCCTCTTAGATACCCTGTATTGTATTGTTTTATTTGCACGTACATGCATGGAGCTGTTGTGTTCTTGTGGTCGTGCATCCGTCACCGCAATCTCTTTCCTAGGTCAGTATTGTTTAAGCTGGCAAACTCAAATGTTAATGGACATTTTTCTACATGCATTTCTTCTTCTTTTTTGCGGGGATATTTTGTATGCCTTTCAACAAATCATTTGGAGAAAAAAATATCTTTGGGATTGAAAAGTCTTCTCTAGATGGCATGATTTGTCATTCATCTACCTCAGCGCGTGTAGACATCTGCTCTGGCTGGTGTACCATCTTGCCGACTCCATTGGAGACCGGTTTTTCTACCGGGATATCCGATCTCATGTATATCGGAAAAGGCTTTATGCTCCGCTCTAACTAAAGCACCGCCATCGGTGAAAACCGAGCCTGACAGCAGGAAATGGCGGCATCCTGCGTTGTTACCTTGATGAAGGCATCGTCATCTAACTACTGTCAACCCACTCGTGCTGCTCCGAAAGAAATCCTAGGATTTGGTGTTCCAGATTGGACGATGGTGGCACTACGGTGTCGTTTCTCTATTGGGAGCTTCGTTTGTGGAGCAGCGCTGGAAGACAGAGGCAAGAGGCGGAGCAGCTTCGTCTTGAACGGAGCTTCGGTGGAGATGCCAAGTCATGCTTAGCCTACAGGTCCTACGCCGTGCCATGCCTGGTCGGCAGGTGCAACGCACGACACAAATCTTCCGGAGTCTCCTCATCGAGATGGACGAGCGCAGGGTGGTGAAGTCGTTGGGTGTCGTGGTAGCGTCGACAGATGGCCGGACTGGCAAGGATGATGCAGATCTCTCTCCTGAAGATGGGAGAGCCGTTCGATGATGATGGTGGCTTCTAAAACATGTGCATGTCGTGTACGCTTTAGGCATGCTGCACCGCTTGTTGGTTCCGATACGTTATATGGATGGATCGGCGACGACATCGGTTATAGATATGGGGAGTGAGAGCAACATTATCAAGTTTGTAGGTGTGAGTGGAGGCTTCAGGTGGCTTGATGTATGTTCTTGTCAGACCTTCATGGAATAATCTCTACTACTGTTAAAAGAGCAAAGATGACTTCTCCCAAAGCCACACAACAAACTGTACACAGAATAACCTGTACCGCCAGATCAGATCAACCTTATAAGCATATCCCACTGCCTATATTACGCGAACGGTCTACCGTCTAGATGAACATCTAAGATGAAATGTTCTGCGAAGCAGACGTGTGGCCTGCCGATACTTCTAGCGCTCTGCGTCCCCGATCCCGGCGGCCCCGCCCATAGCCATGTGATTTTTGGGTCGATTCCACCTGAATCGTGCCTCTCTGACCCTTCTATCTCTCCCTGGATCGAGAAATACGGATCCGCAACAACATTGCGCCACCGGCCCCCCCTTCCCTTCCTCTTTTGTGTGCTTCCCAATCCATCCCGAGATAGACGCTGCGGAGGTTGGCCTGCTAGCAGGGCGCGGGGCTGGCGAGCGTCGAGGGGTCGCAGCAGTAGAGGGGGAGGTCAGACATGGCGGGGAGTAGGCGGCGAGGTGCGCGGCAATGAAGGCGTTCCGCTCGGCGATCTCTTCTGATGGAGCGGGAGGTGGTTGGAGGAGGAGGAGGCGGGCGCCCCTGCAATTCGCGAGGCCGAGGAGAGCAGCGGTTGGCCCCACAGCGGGGCCAACGAGAGGTTGAGTCGCTCGAGTGCCGGGAACAAGAAGATCGGCGGGAGCAGCAGGAAGTTGGGCGTCGACGGGTCCCCGCGCAGCGCCATCGCGCCCTGCGTCACCCGGTCCGCCGCCAGCAGCCTGCCGCACTCCATCGAGGCCCGGTGCCACGACCGAGGGTCGCCCAGGAAGCCCGGGAGTGGACATCCAGGAGGCGACGTGACAGCGAAGGCGACAAGAACGGCATCGCAAGTGAGTTC
Source organism: Triticum dicoccoides (assembly GCF_002162155.2). Classification (NCBI taxonomy): domain Eukaryota; kingdom Viridiplantae; phylum Streptophyta; class Magnoliopsida; order Poales; family Poaceae; genus Triticum; species Triticum dicoccoides. Next base: position 34,686,987 of record NC_041383.1, read on the forward strand.
CACCACTGTTGGAACCTTCTTTCTCCATGTTCAGTTGCACATCTTATCTCTGCATGTCCTAAGCTGCTACTCCATGACTAATAGAGCAAGGTTTTGGTTAACGAGTGAGGCAATTTTACCGAGGGGGACGGGAAAACGTGGTTACCACGGTTACCGGAAATACCGAGAATATTTCGAACGAATTTTATAGTTGAATTTTGAATTCAAATAAATGAATGAATGAACGTTCGAACCAGAGACCTCTCAAAACAGGAACTATGCTATGAACACGTCAGACTCAAATCTCATGGCATTAATTAGATCCTACGCACTTGACTACAAATGGAGCGTTTAAATTCAAAATTTTCAAAAAAAGGTATTTTTTGCTTGGTATGAGGATTTATCGAGGGGCACGGAAATATGCGGTAACCGTGGGAAATCTTGAAATTTCGACTGGTAACCAAAACCTTGGTACAGCTGTTATATCCTACGATAATCTCACAATTTTGATCCCAAGTGGGCGCTCTGGCCGGTCCACGCTGCCCTTTTGCTGGACATGCTCGGCCTCCTGGTGGCCTACGTGGCAGGAAGTACCAGGAATTGGGAGTCGTCCAGGAATGTGACATTCCTTTTCGTCCCCCTGCTCGTCTACATTTCGGCCTACCCACTAGTAGTGGCGATATTCATTCGTAACAAACACCGCAGATCCCCCCAGCAGTCAAGGATGCAAGCAGTAGAACAAATGCGGCCAGAAGTTTAGTATTCAATCCTGTTTCTCCCTCTTAGATACCCTGTATTGTATTGTTTTATTTGCACGTACATGCATGGAGCTGTTGTGTTCTTGTGGTCGTGCATCCGTCACCGCAATCTCTTTCCTAGGTCAGTATTGTTTAAGCTGGCAAACTCAAATGTTAATGGACATTTTTCTACATGCATTTCTTCTTCTTTTTTGCGGGGATATTTTGTATGCCTTTCAACAAATCATTTGGAGAAAAAAATATCTTTGGGATTGAAAAGTCTTCTCTAGATGGCATGATTTGTCATTCATCTACCTCAGCGCGTGTAGACATGTGCTCTGGCTGGTGTACCATCTTGCCGACTCCATTGGAGACCGGTTTTTCTACCGGGATATCCGATCTCATGTATATCGGAAAAGGCTTTATGCTCCGCTCTAACTAAAGCACCGCCATCGGTGAAAACCGAGCCTGACAGCAGGAAATGGCGGCATCCTGCGTTGTTACCTTGATGAAGGCATCGTCATCTAACTACTGTCAACCCACTCGTGCTGCTCCGGAAGAAATCCTAGGATTTGGTGTTCCAGATTGGACGATGGTGGCACTACGGTGTCGTTTCTCTATTGGGAGCTTCGTTTGTGGAGCAGCGCTGGAAGACAGAGGCAAGAGGCGGAGCAGCTTCGTCTTGAACGGAGCTTCGGTGGAGATGCCAAGTCATGCTTAGCCTACAGGTCCTACGCCGTGCCATGCCTGGTCGGCAGGTGCAACGCACGACACAAATCTTCCGGAGTCTCCTCATCGAGATGGACGAGCGCAGGGTGGTGAAGTCGTTGGGTGTCGTGGTAGCGTCGACAGATGGCCGGACTGGCAAGGATGATGCAGATCTCTCTCCTGAAGATGGGAGAGCCGTTCGATGATGATGGTGGCTTCTAAAACGTGTGCATGTCGTGTACGCTTTAGGCATGCTGCACCGCTTGTTGGTTCCGATACGTTATATGGATGGATCGGCGACGACATCGGTTATAGATATGGGGAGTGAGAGCAACATTATCAAGTTTGTAGGTGTGAGTGGAGGCTTCAGGTGGCTTGATGTATGTTCTTGTCAGACCTTCATGGAATAATCTCTACTACTGTTAAAAGAGCAAAGATGACTTCTCCCAAAGCCACACAACAAACTGTACACAGAATAACCTGTACCGCCAGATCAGATCAACCTTATAAGCATATCCCACTGCCTATATTACGCGAACGGTCTACCGTCTAGATGAACATCTAAGATGAAATGTTCTGCGAAGCAGACGTGTGGCCTGCCAATACTTCTAGCGCTCTGCGTCCCCGATCCCGGCGGCCCCGCCCATAGCCATGTGATTTTTGGGTCGATTCCACCTGAATCGTGCCTCTCTGACCCTTCTATCTCTCCCTGGATCGAGAAATACGGATCCGCAACAACATTGCGCCACCGGCCCCCCCTTCCCTTCCTCTTTTGTGTGCTTCCCAATCCATCCCGAGATAGACGCTGCGGAGGTTGGCCTGCTAGCAGGGCGCGGGGCTGGCGAGCGTCGAGGGGTCGCAGCAGTAGAGGGGGAGGTCAGACATGGCGGGGAGTAGGCGGCGAGGTGCGCGGCAATGAAGGCGTTCCGCTCAGCGATCTCTTCCGATGGAGCGGGAGGTGGTTGGAGGAGGAGGAGGCGGGCGCCCCTGCAATTCGCGAGGCCGAGGAGAGCAGCGGTTGGCCCCACAGCGAGGCCAACGAGAGGTTGAGTCGCTCGAGCGCCGGGAACAAGAAGATCGGCGGGAGCAGCAGGAAGTTGGGCGTCGACGGGTCCCCGCGCAGCGCCATCGCGCCCTGCGTCACCCGGTCCGCCGCCAGCAGCCTGCCGCACTCCATCGAGGCCCGGTGCCACGACCGAGGGTCGCCCAGGAAGCCCGGGAGTGGACATCCAGGAGGCGACGTGACAGCGAAGGCGACAAGAACGGCGTCGCAAGTGAGTTCCACCACTGTTGGAACCTTCTTTCTCCATGTTCAGTTGCACATCTTATCTCTGCATGTCCTAAGCTGCTACTCCATGACTAATAGAGCAAGGTTTTGGTTAACGAGTGAGGCAATTTTACCGAGGGGGACGGGAAAACGTGGTTACCACGGTTACCGGGAAATACCGAGAATATTTCGAACGAATTTTATAGTTGAATTTTGAATTCAAATATATGAATGAATGAACGTTCGAACCAGAGACCTCTCAAAACAGGAACTATGCTACGAACACGTCAGACTCAAATCTCATGGCATTAATTAGATCCTACGCACTTGACTACAAATGGAGCGTTTAAATTCAAAATTTTCAAAAAAAAGGTATTTTTTGCTTGGTATGAGGATTTATCGAGGGGCACGGAAATATGCGGTAACCGTGGGAAATCTTGAAATTTCGACTGGTAACCAAAACCTTGGTACAGCTGTTATATCCTACGATAATCTCACAATTTTGATCCCAAGTTATGTGCTTGGTGTGTATAATTGTACCTTATTCTGTAGTGGCTGCCGGGCAGCAGTTTCACACTACCACACCGCCCTTGGCTTCAAAATCTGGTAATGCAAATCCCCCTCGGCCTCCTTAGTTCGGAAATTGGTTGGTGGTGTCCAGTGGAGGCTTTTTTCCACAATTATGTTCATCTCAGCCATAAGATAGAGAGAGATCAATAGATAACATATCTTTCAGTAAAAAGTAAATTGCAGCCTTTGTTGTACCGTAGGTTTGCAAGTTTCTAGGATCGAGACTTACAAACATGTAAATGTAATTAATTAGACTGGCCTACTCCTCTACAACATTGCTGAGATTCAACATTCAGGAGAGTATCACATATGGAAAATCCTCTACAACTGACCAGACTGTTCGAATTGTTTGTGATGGTCTTTATTTGAATTTTGTAAGTGTGAATAAGTAGGAAAGCTTCGAGAGAAAACAGTGCATCATTTCTTATGCAACTGTTACTGCAATTGATTCCTTTCCAAACGCTGGTAATATCTTTCTACAGAGCTTTTTCCTTTGTATGCAAATGTGAAAGAAGAAATATATCTTGGCTATGGTGTGTGGACTATGATTCTCCTTAAACGTCTGGTACCACTACTTTCTGTCGGTGAAGGCGTTTCAGATAATAGAGCCACGAAAACACTCTGAATCTAGGAATGCGATGAGTCTGTGATGTTTTTTTCTCTTGATGTGCAGGGTGGTACAGTTGGATAGTTGTTCGTCAGGAAAATTTTGTTTGAAGTTCAGGCTGGTATCGTAAAAATATTTGCTCTGGTGTTCGTAAGTCATAGATGTACAAATGATGTTATTTCTTGAAGTCAACTTGAAATTTGTGTCCATTGTGATTAACAAATAAACTACTCATCATGATCTTATCTGTATATTTTGAAATTATTTCCTGGTTGATGTATTAGGACAGCATGGATAGTCCAAATTTAATCAGTATACGTCAGTTCAGTTGAACATAGTAAGTACGATTTATAAGAAATAATCAAAATTATCTGCTGTGAAGAACACGTCAGGCTTGTGTTTACAATCTCCCTGTACTTCCATGGTTCCATATCTTCTCTTATAGGTTTTTTATCTTGTCTTCTTGTAGAACTGTACACCTAGTTAGTTTGTTATTCAAGCAAAATACATTTATTATACAAAGTGTGCATGGATTGCTTGATTACTGGGATTGTAGACCACTAGGTAGTTCCAAATTCATTTATTTTGTAGAATTCCGCAGTCTAAAAATTATGGTAGCCCACTAGAATTGTATATGGTTTGCTTATTTAGCGCACACTTTGTAATTTGCGGCTAATGGCAATTCCATATTATTTAGGCAGTTGTGAATGCTATGAAATATAGATGGAAAGTTTCATTGCAGATCATGTATTTTTCTTTCAGCATTTCAGTGGTTTGACAGATTGTTTTGCAAAATCAACTAACATTTACATGTCAAGAGCATCTTGATGCATATAAAGAATGAGCGGGGCCTCAATGACTGAGTTGTGTTTACAAGATTCTTTTGGTTTCCCGAGTTCATATACGTTGATACTCGGTAGACTACTGTGATTGTCGAGCTCCTGACGAAAGAAAACTCGCCAAACTTTGAACTTGGCATGTGAGATGATTCCAGTGGTGTCTGTTCGTGTGTTACTGACAGGAACCGTTGTCGCTTCATGTAAAAAAGATCCTATATGCCGCAATAGGTGCAAAGCAAGCATTTTCCTGTATGACCGGAACATTTACTGGTTCATGCCAATACATTTTTTGTTCAAATAATTGTCTCTTAACTATGATGAATGAGGAAATATCAAGTGTTTTATACGTGCGTTGCACGTGCATGGTTACTAGTTAATAAAGATGGTTACATGCATCGATTGATGCAGAGGCCAATGGTTTAACCTTCTTTTCAGGAAAAAAATAAAGCACCACCACCAACAACATTGGAAGGTTACAGCGAGCTCCATCTATACCAATATAAAAAGAACCAGTGGGACAGATCCAACAAATCTCGGTCATCCATTAGCGTTAATCCGACAGTCCTTATTGTCCTAATGGTGAGCAACTAAACACGTTTAGCGCTAAACACGTTTATTGCTAATCAATCCTTTCTCTCCCGACCCCCTTCCTTACGTACCCTTTCACACGAAAGGAAACTGCCATAGCGATCCGTCGTGCGATCCCCTTCTTTACGTACCCCTTCACACGAAAGGAAACTGCCACATCGAACCGTCATGCGATCCGCTTCCTTACATACCCTTTCACACGAAAGGAAACTGCCATAGGGAACCGCCCCAAGGCGCTGCCCCATCACCTCGCTTCAGCGACGCACACCGCCCCCATCGCCTCGACCCGCAACAGCTTCAAGGACGCCGCCTCTCACATCTCCGTGCCGCCTCTACCCATCGCCTTTCCTGGCCTCGGCCGTAGCGAAGCCGCCGGAACTTCAAGGATGCCGGTTGTCGGGGACGCCACCTAGACCACCTGGCCGACCGGCGGGGGCGCGTCGGAGGCGCCGCCTGGACCGCCCATCACCGTCGGACCTGTCAGGGATGCCGCACGGCCATCCGTTGGTGTCGGGCTGTCAGTTGGTGTCGGGCTGTCGGACCATCATGGACACTACCTGGACCGCCTGCCCGTCCCTCTTCGTCGGTTCTAGGTCATCAGGGGACGCCGCCATCAAACACGCAGCCGCCGGGCCAGAGGTCTTTCATCTCTACTTTCTTCATTTCTTCCGGAGAAGATTAATTCATGTTTCACTGAACAGAAAAGCAGCATGTATGAACTAAAAACTGAACCCAAATCAGGCTTTGTAAAACTGAACCAAAAGCAGCCTTATGTGCACACATTCAACAGTTATTAAGCTTCATTACCAACATGCGCTATGAAACAACTAGGTTACACAATGGTATGAAACTTTTGGTAGCAGCTGGGTAGTGGATCAGTTGTGCTGATTTCAATGGATTGTGCTTAGATTTTTGGATTTCTCTTTTAGCGGCCTGAGGACAAGGTATGTGCCCCCTCCCCTGGTCACTTGCATATGCCCTTAACTACGTTGGATTAGTACAATTTTCAACCCATTTGAAGGAAGAGATGGACCTGCCGCTGGTGGTGCTTACACAAACTATTTATTTTGATGCTACTTTTTAAAAGAAAATTTAGGTATATCTTCAAGCCAAATTAAGATTACACGTGCGTTGCACGTGCGCATTTACTAGTGCATAGAAAGAGAAACAAACAAAGAAAAAACACGACCAGGCTCCACGGAGCACGGGACGAACACATGCATAGGTTCATACTGAGGGCACCAGCTCAACACACCCAAAACAAAAGGAAAACAAGTGTTGTTGAACCCGCGAGGCTAATCTGGCTCTTGTGGTGGCGGTGGAAGGGGCAGGGACATGTGGAGAGCCAAAACGATCTCATGCATGGATTCATCATTTCACTCTTGCTTTGAGATTCATGTACTTTTTTGATTTTGGACCAAAACATCATGTTTGAAACTGCTGCGTATTGTTTCATTGTTTTATTTTTCGTATTTCAACGCGTATCATAATGTTTATCGTGTACCAAAAAGTGCGATTGTTTCAGGTTGAATTTAATGATACACAACCGAAAACAATTAGAAAAATTGTTACATGTTTGAAACAATAAACAATTCCCAACGTAATACTCCCAAACAACACAAAATTTACCAAACTCATAAACCTTCTTTTTTTTCATGTTCCTTTTTATTCATAAGCATTTTTTGAATTCAAGTTTTCTTTATTTGAGATCATTTGCTCAAATGTGCACACATTATTTGAGTTCATGAATATTTTCAAATTTATAAAAAAATTGAACTTATCACTATTTTTTGAATTATTTAACATTTTACAAATCAGCAGCATGCTTTTAAATTATATGAATATATTTTTAATGTGATTTTTTTAAGTCAAATATAGTTTGATAAATTAATGATAATTTTAGTCGGCAATTTTTTCTAATTTGTGAATAATTTTTTTTGTCTTTAACAATTTTTAGATTAAAAACATGTTTGAATTGATAATTTTTTCTAATTCGGTAACACTTTTGGAATTCATGAACATTTTTAAATTTTCTGAGATTTTTAAATTCATACGTATTTTATCAAATTCATGAAATTTTATTAATCAAAAATATTTTTAAAGACATAAATATTTTAAATTTTTGTGATTTTCCTAAAATTTGTGAGATTTTTTTATTCGGGGCACATTTTAAAAAAATAAGCATTTTTTAAATACATGAATATTTGTTAAAACTCACTATTGTTTATGAATTCACAATTATTTTCTTGAATTCACAAACGTTTTCTCAAATCCCTGAACTTTTTAATTTTTTACTTATGTGTGAATATTTTAAATTCATATTAAGCAGACTGACTAAAAAAGCAAAAAAATGAAAAACAAATAAATACGAACCATGAAAAAACTCCACAAAATCTAGTCAGACCGGCAGCAGATGCACGTTAGGAAAATTAGGTGAAGAGCTGCGGCAGGCTACCTGGCAAGGCCAACTGTGCACGCTGCACGCGACTGCTCTGTACCTCGCGCAGTGAGCGATACACTGGTTTGGCTATTGATTTGTTGTCGTACTGCATCCCTCAAGAAGCACAAAGGCCAGATGGTTCTCACACACACATGGAGGTAATCTTTTCTGCTGCTATGGGTTATGGGCGAGCTTGCGAGTAGATCCACATCTTTCCTGGTGGACAGATGCCTGAAGCACACGACGGCGCCTACCCAGGAGGAGAGTCTTCACAGTCTGCAACGGCTGCTAATGTGGGTTCGTATCATCGTCGAGGAGGCAGATGACCGGCTCATCACAAACCAGGGCATGCTGCATCAACTCGGCATCCTGAAAAGGGAGATGTACAGAGAATATTACACCCTCGACATCTTCAGTTGCCTTGTCCATGGAGATGATGTTGGCTTTTGAACTTGCTAGATCAAAACCACCGAAGCAACCTGTACGTGCAAGCTAGCTAGCAGGTTAATCGATGAACAGTGCTCTAGCACATGCACGTATCGCCGTATACTTCCGTACGTGCACAAGTTAGCTCTCCAGCGACAGGATCGATTCAATCGATGAAGGAACGTAGCGATGGAACAGACGGGAAACACAAAAACGGTATGATGGCCAAAGGCTCGTATCGAGCCTTGCTCTATTTCTTTTTCTAATTTTCTGATGTTACAATGTGGGGGGTGCAGAGTATATATACTAGCTAGAAGCTAATCTATTCGGTTAGGTAGTAGGAGTACTACTCGGACTATGCGTGCTGATACTTGTCCGACCAGGACGCAACACCACACAACACGTCGTGGTTATTCCTACAGATGACAGGAGAAAAGATCATAAAGTCAATTACTCCTTTGCCGCATCTAAGTTCAACCCTGCCAAGCGTGTATGTTTCTGCAGTGGCAACGGTGAGGGTGCAGCACAAGCTAAGCTACTGGAGCAAGTTCTTGGCAGCGTAAGGGACACCATTGAAGATGTAAGTGGGTTTGTCATGTTTCCAAATGCATGCCCACGTCTGCAGCGCCAACCGTACAACGTGTATCTGGTGCTGGATAAGTGCATGTTTGGACGCCAAATGGAGATGGAGCATATCATGAACTTCCTGTTGCAAGCAGAGACTACTCCTAGTTCCACAGATAATCCGGTTGTCCTGCCGATCATCGGTCCTGCGAAAGTTGGAAAGAGCACCCTGATCGAACATGCTTGCAACCATGAAAGGGTGCGCAACCACTTCTCCCAGGAGGTAGAATCAAGCATAGAGACCCTAACATGTGGAGGTAGAATCAAGCATGAAAACCGTGGCATGGGCGGTGGAAGGACACTGATCATCATTGAGCTGCTTCTGGATATCAGCGCGTGCAGGGAGGGGAGGTGCGAAGGCTGGTGCTCCCACGGGCCACGGCGATGGGCTCTCCGTGTGAGTTCTCCCTTTCCGGTGTTGAATCTGAGCTGGTTTCAGTTTCTGTATCTATTTTCGCAACTGAATTTCAGACCCTAGTTGCAGGATTCAGGCAATAACACAGAGAAAATAGATAAGTTTGGGAGTCATTTTACTGAGATAGATTCCAATTACAGAGGAAATTGAGGCTGAACCACTACAAAGTGGTGGCCAGGATCTAACTGAATATAAGGATAGATGCCCAGTGCTGCTCCCAAACCATTAAGCTTACAACTAGAGG
>NC_041383.1:34696632-34700929 GCF_002162155.2 Triticum dicoccoides
ACGGAAGAAACGTATGCCCACCTCGTATTGTACAGCTCTGCCGGGCATACGTATACCGCGCGCATGAAAAAAAACTACCCATGATCTGGGCCCGCCCCATCTTCTCGCCCGCCCATCTAGTCGCCCGCCCGCCAATCACGGTAGTTCCAAAGTTGGCGATCGCCGCCGTCCGAACCCCGTGCGAGGCCACCCTCGCCGTCCCAACATCGCCCGCCGCCGCCCTCGGCGTCTGAACGTCGCCCGTCGCCGCATCTCACCGTCCCAACTTCACCCGTCGCCGCATCTCACCGTCCCAACGTCGCCCGTCGCTGCATCTCACCGTCGTCTGACGACGCGGACGTGAAGGGCCCGATGTCTGACGCCGCCCTCGCCGCCCGAACCACGTCCAACACCGCCCTTGCCGTCGGAACGTCGTCCGTCGCCGCATCTAACCGTCGTCGTCCTACGCCGGGGACGTGAAGGGCCCGACGTCTGACGCCGCCTCCGCAGCACAGTCGTCGAACGCCATCGACGTCTACACCGCAGGCCAAGGTTTGTCATCTAAACCTAGCGGGATAGATTCAGGTTTAGCGTGAGGAATACATGCATGCGAACTCATTTTTTTATTCTTCTTTTTTTGCAAATAAGTTGCGTTGGGCACTAAATTCGTTTACAGTACATGAACGAGTAATTACACAGTTGATGCAGGCTGGGCATTCGTTTGTGGTGCCCGTAACTGCGCATGCGTGGTCTTGTGTGTTTTCTACTGGATAATAGATGTACTAGTAATAGCAGTAGTAAAAAAATTGTTTTTCTGGAGGGTAGGCTTGAGCCTGTTTAAGCCTGTGTAGTAGACTCGCCGCTGGATAGAAGTGAGGGCTAGTTCATGCATGTGCGGATTTAGGGTTTAGGGTTCATCAAAACCTCCCGCCGCAGCGCCTCCTCTACGGACTAGGGCATGATTTACAGAACTAGCGTTGCTTTGGGCATGATGTATTGTACTAAACCTAACACACGATGTTTTGCAGTTCTGTGAGTTAGGCGTGTTGACATGGACGAAGAATCCGCATTCGGGAGGGACGAGAATGGTACTGATAAGGTGACTAAGACCGATAACGATAATTTGAACAAAGATGATGACAGCAGCGACAACGATTCCGTCTCGTCATATGATATCTTACCTCCGGAGGATTTTGATAATAATGAACATGGCGCAAATAGCGAAAACGTAAGTGGCGTATATTTTATTTTTATTTTTGAATTTGCAAAGTATGGCATGGCTAACTGTATATCTTTGTGTACAAATTTCCAGGAAGATGTGGACGTTGACAATGTGCAACATAGTTGGCAGGAATCATTTGCAGATAACTTGAGCCAGGTTAGTTGATAGATGTTGTACATCGATCAATAGTATGATTTAAATGATAATAATTGACATATATATTTTCAAATGAATGTTGTAGGAGGAGTCAGATGGTCCGAGCGTTGATCACGATGAGGGAGAGATCGATATTGAGGAGGCTCAAAGGCAGCAGAAGATGCTTGAGACACATTGGAAGGTCATGGCTATGACCTTTCGGTCGCAAGGGGATGCATACATATTCTACAACAATCACGCCAGAGAACACGGGTTTAGCATCAGGAAACAGAAGGTGAAACGAGGTGCTTCGGGAATGATCCGGTACCGGCGGTTTCTTTGCTCCAGGGCAGGGAGAAGGCAGAGCAAGTTCATAACCATGGAGGGCCACAAGCGCAGGCTTAGACCGGAGACTCGTTGTGACTGCGGTGCACATATGGTGGTGAAGCTGGACAGAAGACGTGGCGTTTGGTTCGTCGCATCATTCGTGGATGATCACAACCACGTGATGGCTCGGCCCGACGAGGTTTGTTTTTTATGGTCACACAGACGGATTGGAGATGGGCAGAGGGCCGAGATATTGGCGATGGAAGCGGTCGGGATAAGAAAGCATATTATAATGGACAACTTCATCAGCAGATACGGTTCGTACGATAAGTGCGGGCTTATCAGGAGGGACATTTACAATCTTTGTTGCAGAGAAAAAATGAAGCTCATTGCAAAGGGTGATGCAAAGACGGCGGTTGGCATTATGAGGAGCAGGAAGGAGAAGGACCCTGAGTTTTTTTTTTGAGTATGTGCGTGACAAGGAAGGGCGACTGAAGAGTATGTTCTGGTGCGATGCACAGTCGCGGAGGGACTATCAAGACTGCAGAGATGTGGTCGTGTTTGATAGCACGTATAAGATGAACAGATACGGTATGCCGTTCGTCCCCTTTGTAGGAGTTAACAACCACCGTTGCACCACAGTGTTTGGTTGTGCCATCATTGCTGACGAGACGGAAGGGACATACATGTGGCTGCTGCAGACATTTATGAAGGCAAACTGTCAGGTGAAGCCAAAGTCAATAATCACATACGGTGACGCTGCAATGATCCGGGCTATTCGGACCGTCCTTTCAGATGTTTTCCATCGTCTTTGTTCGTGGCATATCGAGAAAAATATGCAGAGGCACCTGCATTACAAGTCACTAGATGAGTTCAGATCGCTCTTGTACTATGCCACCTCTCAAGCGAACTTTGAGCAGAGATGGAAAGCTTTCTATGATAAGTGGAAGACGGATAGAACTGAAAAGTGGCTTGACAGGATGTACAGGAAGAGGAGACTGTGGGCAGCTTCATTTCTTTCCGATGGTTTTTTTCTTGGTATGCGAAGTAACCAGAGGAGTGAAAGCCTCAACTCCTGCCTTCACCTTCACCTGGACTACGGTATGACAATTGTTGATTTGGTGGTGCATTATGAGAACTGTATAGTTCGCCTGCGTGAGAACGAGGCGTACGATGACTGCGAGGCATTCCAGAAGGAACCACCGTCTGTTACTGAATATAAAGTCCTTGAGGAGCATGCCGCCAAAGTATTCACACATGCTAATTTCTACATCTTGCAAGATGATTTGCATAAGATGGGTCAGCTGGAGATATTTGAGACGCTCGTGGGAATTGGGCGTGAGACATTCATGGTGACATGGAAGGATAACCACAAGTTTAGGTACAATGTTGTTTATGAACCAGGTAACTCAGAAGAAACTATTACATGCAATTGTCTTAGGATGGTTCGGAAAGGGCTGCCATGCAAACACATTTTGTTTGTTCTCCATCATCTGAATTTAACTGAAATACCAAAGTGTTGTGTCCTTCATCGGTTGTCCAAACATGCAAGAGATGGGTTGCCTGTGCAGAGGAAGAGTGATATGTTTGGATGGGGTTGGTCAGGGCCATTGGAGAGAGAACGGTATAGTGCAATAATCATTAAAACCGCAGAAGCTGCTCATGTTGCAGCAAATGATCCCTTCTTGTTCGATGAGTTGATGAAGTGTCTGGACAACATAATAGCACAGAAAAAGATTTCAGAGGAGAAACTTATAGTAAGTAGAAGGTATGCTATGCTGAAGAAAGAGGCAAGTCAAGTGCAACAAGTTGAGCCTGGTATTGGTGATCCTCAGAAACTTTCGACGAAGGGTGCACCTAAGAAGGGGCGGTCAAAGGGGGGCCCGGCGTTACAAAGAATGGTAGGCCAAAAGATTTTACAGAGAAGAAAAGTGATCCTTTGTGCAGTTTGTGTAGTCAGACAGGTCATAATAAGGCTACATGTCATTTGAACGAGAAGTAAGATGTTATCTTCTTATTGTTGTTATGTTGCTACTTTGATTGTAGCAACTATATTTGCTCACCCATTCTTTATGTTTTGTTCAGGAACTGGGCGTAGGTACAGATGCAGGTTGGTTTGTACGAAGAATAAAAGTGGTCGCGCGAACCTTTGTTGTTTTTATTCGTACGTGTCAGCAAGAAAACTTGATAAGTTATTTGTTTATGTTTTGATAAAAGATTTATGTAATAAATTTGGAGATGACATTGCATATGTTATACTACCTGGGCATGATGATGATTTTGTTTGCTGTTTGCTACCTGGGCATATATGTTGTACTACCTGGACATGATGATGATTTTGTTTGATGTTGTTTCCGGCCGCTACTTTCTGCCAAAATAATTGAAAAAGTGAAGTTTAAAAAAAAATGCCCGACCACCGCTGCTGGGCCCATAGTAGCTTACAGAAGCTACCCAAATCAAGCCCAAAGGCGACTCGGGCGGCTGATCGAGCCAACTAGCGGGCCCAGCAGCGGGGTCCAACGGGGCGCACTAGAATAATTGAAAGAGGAGTTCGAAAGGGGGGGCGGAGGCAGCTATTTAAGCCGCTCCTGGCGCCCCCCCGCTTCCGAGGTGGGACTAAGACTTGGGGAGCTG
>NC_041383.1:34701706-34706962 GCF_002162155.2 Triticum dicoccoides
GGCTTAAATAGCTGCCTCCGCCCCTCCTTTCGAACTCCTTTGTCAATTATTCTAGTGCGCCCCGTTGGACCCTGCTGCTAGGCCCGCTAGTGGGCTCGATCAGCCGCCCGAGTCGCCTTTGGGCTTGATTTGGGTAGCTTCTGTAAGCTACTATGGGCCCAGCAGCGGTGGTCGGGCATATTTTTTTTTAAACTTCACTTTTTCAATTATTTTGGCAGAAAGTAGCGGCCGGAAACAACAGCCCGCACTGACCACATCACATTTATTTAGTTGCGAAAATGACAAACAGTGCATAATACAAAGTGCGTATATAACATGTTCAAAAATCATCACCCACAATGCTGCAAATAAGAGTGATATTGTAGCAGACCACATCACATTTATTTAGTTGCGAAACATGCTAAACCATGCCGCAGATAAGAGTGATATTGTAGCAAATACCGACCACTGCAAATAAAGATATGTCTTAATATGTAAATTGTATCAAGTTACCGACAACGGCACGTTTATTTAGTGGAGATAATAGCCAACACCCCATCCTTCTACTCATTTGGTCTCCATGATCTTGAGGATCTTCTCTTTCACTACTTCCTTCGTGTTGCATTCTGAAAAAAGTATTTCAGCTAGAATGCGTCCCCTTGAAGCATTAACCTCATCTTGATCAAACTCAAATGTCCAATCATCTCCGTCCCAGTGTTGAACGCATTTCACCACGAAAAGACCACAAGAGACTCTGCAAGAAACCACAAGTCAGTTATTGATGGATCATACAAGTACAAACTAATTCAACAATTGCAACATACCCGTCTTTTTGTGACGGCATATCGTACTCCCTTATTGTCCAGGAAGATACATCATGATGATCCATTTCAATAAGAGCATTCACCTCCTTTGTATCATTAGCTATCTCTGCCCTCTGAAATAAAATTGAGAAATCCATATGAAGTACGTTTCGAAGAAATATATATTGTTTTATGTACCGTTGTAAGCTTACCAGCTTAGCAATCTTTGCAAGAACTCTTTTGCTGCATTTACCAGTAGAGTTTAATACTTGAAACTCTTTTTTCTTGTTGTGCATAAGAACTGTTATCCAATGATTTTCTTCCACATGAAAAGGAAAGTATGCCTACAACAAAGTTTATTCATGTTGGTATACACACAGATATACTACGAATGATCATACTAAACTGAAGTACCTTATCTTTGATGAAATACTCTTCAGTAACTCTAGACACCATTTTAGTTTGGTTTGTGAAATGATCCATAAAATGCCTCTTAGAGTTGATAACCATTCCATCAGCACGAAGAATAAGCCAGTGGGACACCCAAGATGATAATATGTGACGGTCAGCACGAGGATTATGGGTCTGCATATGGTTGCAATAACAATTGATGACCTACAAAATAACATAACAGCAATACACCTATTAGATAATTTATATGTAAATGACATGTCCAACTTAATAAATTATTGCTAATACTTACACCGCCATGCAACCATTTTTTCGAAATGATGGCTTGAAGCATTTCAGGTGTACATGTTTCCCCACCAATTCCCGTCATGTGCACGACAGTTTTCCTGCGAAGCTTCTCCGAGTCTGCCAGTGTCCGGATATAAATCTTTGCGGCCTCTATGTGATCCTCATTAATGTAATCAGTATTAATCATAGCAGCGAGAGTTGGATGGGCAAATATTATATGAATCATTAGGTGGCATTCCCCATGGGCGACTAGCAATAGCAGGTGGGGCAATCAAGAAGGCTGATGTTATCTCAACGGCTAGGGAAAAGAAATTGAGGCTGTCAACTTCAGCAGCACATCAACGAACTATTCAAGAAAATGAAGAGCTGAAGCGACATAATGAGAACCTGCAGTGACATAATGAGAACCTGCAACATAAAGTGGATATGCATGAACGAATCCTAGTGGTACTTTTAAATTTGTCCACATATTCCAAATTGGTGATTAAAAAAACTAGTTATTGTAATTCTGCATATTTTTCTCATAGGCCCTTTTTAAGGAGATGGGAAAAGAACTACCAGCGGAGCTACGCCAAGGAGCGAGTTCCCAACCACATGTAAGTTTTTGCACATGACTTCTCAACATACTGCATTTCCCAATTGCAACCTTGAGACTTTAGAACTTAAAGCACCCAAACTTATGCTCAGCGCGGTTGGATCTATTTCTGTTTTCTTAAGGATCCGTGCCAAGTTAATGTTGTGCAAACCCTATTTGCTTAACCATTAGCTAAATTTTTCTTGAACTAGGCTTGCTCGGGATTGACTTTTTTCATATTATATTAAATTGACACGCAACCCTAAGCTACAATGTCAATCCTGTCCATGAGAAGATTTTAAAGAAATAATTTTAACCTTTGTGTCATTCCTGTACTACAGGACTGTACATCCTCATATCAAGATATATACTTAGAAAATAGTGTATATTCTCAGTCTCAACAGTGATGATAAAAGGTCGTGTGAAGACCAGGATTCAGAAGTAGTAGACTGATTAGTATCTTATATGTCTCTTACCACTTTGCATGGTTCCTGAAACAATCTGCGCATTATGAAATTATGATATCCAATTACTTTACCAACTAAGGAACATATCCAGATTATCTCCTGGTGTGTCTAAATTAATGCTCTTATGTAGGGGACACCTAATTCATCTCATATGAGACCCCAAGCCGCCGATGACAACACTGGTGATGATGATTTGGGTACAAATGGTGGTGCTGACAACTCCAGTGGGAATACCAGTGACCAGGCCATCGACGCAACTAACCTTTGCACAACTAACGTTGGCAGTGCCTTTTGTTGACTTAGAGCTAGACTTTTTAACTAATGGTGGTGTTGGCAACAAAGCAACATTTTGGTAGTTGCAAGACTTTAGAACTAATGGTGGTGTTGACAACAAGATAACATTTTGGTAGTTGCAAGACTTTAGATGAACTGTGATATAATTTGCTTATAATGCTTTGGATATGCAAAGCTGAAGCTTATGCTTGCGAACTGAACAATTTATCTTTTGTTGTCTCTGAGAAGTGTTATGTACATTGCTTCTGATGCTTTGGATGTGCAAAATTGAAGCTTATCCTTCCAATTTGTGACTGTGGCTGATGGATGTATCTAATGATTATGATTTGTATTGATGATTAGATACAGTGTAAATATGCTCTTGCTGTGTCACAGTAATTCCTGTCGGGCATGAACTGATAGTGAAATGCATGCTAATTCCTGTCGGACACTAACTCACAGCGAAATGCAAGCATATTCCTGTCGGCCTTGAACTCACAGCGAAATAGAAACAAAATTCCTGTCGGTTGTGACCGACAGGAATGACCCATAACCCTGGCAAACCTAAAGCTGAAAAAAAGTATTTTCCTGTCGGTCACCGTCAGAAATGGCCGTCAGGAAAAATGCTTCTGTCGGCCGGCCGACAGACATAGTGTAATTTCCCTGTCAAGCTATGCCTGTCGGATTTTCCTGACAGTTGGCCGACAGGAAATATTATTCCTGTCGGTTTGCAGCCTTTTCCTGTCGGTTTCCAGCCCACAGGAAAATTTCTGTTTTTGGTAGTGTGAGGTCGGACTGTACGTACAGACATCCGATCCGAGAGGAAGTGGAAACGGACTCCCCTTGGGTTTATCTTCTCTTGTGCCTCGTCAAGTCGTGAGTGACATTTGTGTCCACACGCAGAGAAAAAAAAATGTTTTGGCATATCCGCCACCACATGCATTCTTGCGTCAGCATTCATAAAAGTTGCCCATTTAATATATTTTTCTAATCCGGAAATTTTAAGAGTAAAAAGCAACCGTGGTCTATGAATTTGTGTAAATTGTGCACACTATTGGTCACAAACTATTGCAAAACCAGGTCGCGCTAGCAAAATACGCATGCGATGCAATGAATACAACATAAACTAACACTTGTGAAAAAAGTAGTGATATATACAAAATTATGTTCCCTGCACAAGTAATTCCCCAACAGCATGCGGGGTATCATATTACTCCCTCCGTTCCTAAATATAAGTCTTTTTAGAGATTTCACTATGGACTACATACGGAGCAAAATGAGTGAATCTACACTCTAAAATATGTCTATATACATCCGTATGTAGTTTATAGTGGAATCTCTAAAAAGACTTACATTTAGGAACGGAGGGAGTAGATTAGTAGTCCCTCGTTTCATATTTCTTGTGTTCAAGTTTCAAATAGAACCACGACAAGAACTATAGAATGGAGGGAGTACGTGGAGCATAAATCTGTACATTGTACTGAATTGATACATTGAGTTAATAGAGCCTACTACCAGTAAAAAAAAAGAATTAATAGTGCCTACTGCATGGGGTGTAAGAAATAAGATATAAGATAGTATGTGTACCCTACTTGCATGTATACAAATATACATAGTGCTCCCTCCCCTCCTGCGACGCTCCTGCGAGCGCCGGGGCGGGGGGCCCTAGCACCGGCCTGGGCCCTCCTCCTCACGCCTCCCTCCCCTCGCCGCCCCCCAGACGTGCTGGTGGGCTAAGCCCTGTCAGCGCGGGTATCAGCGGGGTGTTCCTACTTCCCCCGCCCGGGCCGACGGATGCGGGTTCCAAGATCGAGCGGCAGCGCGGCGACGACAGTAGGGCGAGGGGTGGTGTGAAGAGCTGAGGCGTGGTGGGGCGCGGTGGGCTCCAGCGGGCCGGGAGCGACACGAGCTGCGGGCGTCCGCCTCTGCCGTGGCCATGGCGGCGGTGGCAGGTGGGCAGGTTGCACGGTTTCTAGGCGTCCCGTCGGCCGGATGGCGGCGACAACACGGTTGGACTCCTCGGTAAGCTTCCTCGGGGGTTGGTGGCCGTCCTGACGGGCCCTCCTTGTCGGTGGATGGGGCTTTGTCGGTGGCCTTGGGTGGCTCTGCACTAGACGCCGAGGCGGGGCGGCCCGGGGGTGTGTCTGGGGGGAGAGATTTGGCTGGAGGGATGGGCGCCGCCGACGTGCTCGGGCCCCCGTCACCAGCACAGGGTATGCTGATCTGGATGCGTCTGCTCCCCCACCTCCGCCTTTCCCTGGACGCGTTCGGGCGGCTGTAGCATCGGCGATCTTCAAGGCGGTACACATTCTACGGTTTGTCGGTCTAGGGTGTCCCCTTGGTCCAAAGCTGATCCTTTTGGATGATCTTGGGGGTGTCTGTATGTTGGGCGGCGGACCATGCGATGAGAGGCGTGGCGTTTGTGGGCCGAACCTACGTCTCGGGTGTGGGCGGGCAACCA
>NC_041383.1:34707294-34718145 GCF_002162155.2 Triticum dicoccoides
GCTAGGGTATGTCGGAGGGGTGCGAGCGCCGGAGTTCATCACTTCCCCAGTGCTTGTACTGGTCGACAGCGGTGGCGGCCGTGGATGTCGTATCCTTCATGAAGGCGCCGTGGCGATGCTCTCGGCCCCTCGCATGTGACTCCATGTGAAAACATGACATACGGATCGGGCGGTGGCGGATATCCATGGGCGTCCCCTTCTAGGAGGCACTATCTTGGAGTCACTGCTCAGTCATGTCCGTCTCACCCCTCCTCGTTTCTTCTTGGAGTTCTACGTCCTCTCCAAGCGGTTATCCTTCGTCATCTTTGGTTAGCTTGGTAGGCGGTGGCATTGGGGCACGGTGCCCGACACCTTTGTATCATGTCCTGTCCAAGAGTGACCCTCCCTCAAGGGCGAGGTGAATTTATTAAGTCTTCCACCACAACAATGAATATTGTGAAGTTTTAACAAGCCTTTCTTCCAATCAACATCCAGATCATCAAGAAGATCCACTATTAGGGAAAACCCTATAGGTACGTAACCACTTAGTAGTGGCGCCCCTTATTTGACCCACGCTACTACTACTTAGTAGTAGCGCGGGTGCAAACTGTGCGCTACAGGTAAGTCATAGTTGTAGCGCAGGGGTGGCAGTAGCGCAGGGGTCTAAAATATGTACTACCACTAAGTGGTCCCCGTCGTGCCCCGGGGTTATGCAGTAGTAGTAGCGCAGGGGTGGCAGTAGCGCAGGGGTGTAAGACCTGCACTACTACTAAGTGGTCCCTAAATGGGCCACCTCTACTTTTGAGCAACACAATCCTTTCCATCTTCGCCTCATCGTTGACCCTAGTCACAGATGATCTCCTCATTGTCGTTGGCACAATCAAAGTGGACATGATCTAGAATTATTTGGGATGAGAAGTATATTTATTGAGATAGTGATAATGCCGTAATGGATATCATGGTGGTGGCCCACATGTGCTGGTATGCTCATATCAAAACCGATGTGAAATTTGTGTCTGTACTCGCGGGAGAAATTGGAAATGCTCCTAGCTCCTCAATGTTGAGATCCTCTACCTTGGAGAAGACATACTTCGATGATGTCCCTGTTCGTCCTTCCTTGAGCTCTTATAAGCATTCAATGTCTTTTTCTCTTTGGTACTCCGCATCGGGATCTCTCCCATGGTATCCAAGACAAATAAAGAAATGAACAACAACAAAGGGGTAGGGCGATTTCAAGGAAAATTTAACAGAGGCATTGTTGGGGATCCCTTTGCAGTTCTCATGGGAACACTCCTATTTGTAGCTTATATCATAATTAAGAGTGTTTTTTGTTTCCTGATGAACTACATGTGGCATTGTGTTTGTCTCAGATACATATCTTGTTGTCAGGATTCTTCATATGTTGGTCGGGCATATATATTGTAATACACATTTCTTTTGAATCATTTGGTTGCATGTTCATTACCTGGCAGGCGGAGGATACCACTGGAAACTCTGATAGATAATTAGGGCAGAGAAGAAAAGAAGGCAGCAGAGCTCCAACACGTGAAGGGTTGTTAGGGCGTGGGCATAAGGATTTGCCCAAAGTAGTGTGTTGACATCACCTCTATGTAATGCGGCAATTAATTTTATTGGCATTCCTGGTAGTTAGTTGTTAGATGCCGTTGTCACCTCTATGTAAAGCAGGATACAAACACCAAACAGAACAAAAAAACACCTAAAATGAAGCATAAGCCCTCTCAACGACAAAGGATAGGATCCACCGCGCATCAATGGCCCTAAGGCCACAAGAGACGAGGCAGATCCCGTGATAGCGAAGCCAAAGTGCGAGGGATCCGCCGCTATTTGGCATAGCCTGCTATAGCAAATCCCTAGTCCAAGTGGCTGGATGAAGTTTAGGCAACTTGACTTGAAAGAATTCCTTCGCAGCATTCGAAAGTAACAGCGCATGCACGATCACATTGTATGAAGGCCTGAAATAACGACTCATTGGCATGTCCGCACATCAGACGTACTAGTCATCATCCCGAATGTGGCGCCGCTCCAATTCACCATAAGAAAATGAAGTCGGTCATGGAATTGTCCTATTATTTTCATAGCCCATAGGGGGCACATTTCAAGAGTATTTTCTTTTCCTTATAGTACGTATTACTATTTTTATGGGGAGATGGAACATGGAAATCATGTGCCACTTATTTTTGCGAGTCCAGCTAATAATAGTGCACGCTAATTTTTTTAGTGCTAATAAATCGTGGGAACCAACATATACCGCTAGCTGAGGCCACCCGCTTGCCCATCGTCCACCGGTGGCCGGATAGCTATAGGAGCCCGTCGGCCGGAACGAGCATGCCAGCAGCCACCATGGAGCCCGGAACCACCCCCTGGTCAACGGGCTTGTTCGACTGCGCCGACGACCATGGCGTCTGCTTGCTGGGGTGGTGCTGCCCGTGCATCGCGGTGGGGCGGATGGCGGAGATCCTGGACAAGGGGGCGACGTCAAGCGGCGCCGGCGCGGCCCTGTACATGGCGATAGGGGTGCTGTCGGGGTGGCAGTGCCAGTGGATCTACTCCTGCGTGTACCGCACCAAGATGCGCGCCCAGTACGGGCTCCAGGAGACCCCCTGCCCGGACTGCTGCGTCCACTTCTGCTGGCTCGAGTATTGCGCTATCTGCCAGGAGTACCGCGAGCTCCGCAACCGGGGCTTCGTCATGGACATCGGATGGCACGCCAACGTGGAGCTACAGAAGCAGCAGGGCCGCAGCGACGGCTCCATCGTGCCGCCCGCCACGCAGCACATGATATGAAAGACATGCTCATCGTCGGCTGGTATATATATCGCTGGTGCTAGCTATAGCTTAGCTACGTCCCTGTTGGATTGGATACATGCTTAGTCTTTGCTGATAGCAAATCGCAACGTATGTACGTTGCGGCTGGTTTGCTTCTTCCATTTAGTAGGTAGGCATCCTTGTTACGAGGTTTCAGGTTTTTCACGCTCGTAAGTGGTAACCATGTACTATCTGTTCGCACATGAACACATCACCGTATATCCTCGACGCCGAGGATGATGCATCGCAGCTCACGTCGAAGGAGAGACCCGTCCGGAAGCACGGTACGCAAGCAATCCGGCGGGTGCTTTTGTAGACCCGATACCCCACACGCCCGGGAGGGACCCCGTCACGGTGCGCGGCGGCTATACGCTGTCCTAGGTCGACCTGATCGCCCCTAGGGCCTCGAGGTTCGCCGCCCTGCAACAAAAAGAACAGACGAAGAACGAGAAAGAAGAACTGGGGTTAAGGAGAAAAGATAAAAGATAAAAAAATGGTAGATGAATTGATCGATTGTGTGTTGTTCCAATCGGTCGTCGCCCCTAACATATATACGAGGCGGCTGGACTTCCCGTACAAGTAAAGGATTCATCTAGGCTTTCCTTACAAGAAAATTATATCAATTCACGTCCTACAGTTCTAGTTTCAATCCAATTCGGATTCAGCCCGAAACTGTCTCATACTTCTGTCATGCTTCTTGCGCGGGCTGTAGAAATCGTATACTATCTTGGATGGAGTCGAGTTCAACATAAAACTTGTCCGTCTCGATGATCTGCATAATACAACGTGTGTCACTTCTCCTTTTAAGGCAATTTTTATGACTTTTAGGGCCCATCTTTAATTGTGGGTCGGATTCAATTATGCAGTTTTCTGAACTGTCCGAGTCTTGTAACAACTTTCCAGGCCGTATACTATCTCCGATGATGATGACTCCAAAAGCAAAGTTGACCGTTTCGATTATACGCACAACTTCCATGTAGAACACTTTTCCATCCAAGTTCATCTGAATAATCTTTCAAGCCTATTCCCAACTTCTGGTCGGATTGTCTTTGACAGCCTCCACTTTTCCGGCAAGCTTTCCATGCAGGCAAGATTTCCACCCCGGCAAGATTTCCACCCGGCAAGCTTTCACACCGGCAAGCTTCCAGGCAAGGTTTCACCCCAGCGAGCTTTCACACCGGCAAGCTTCCAGGCCGACAAGCTTTCTATGCCGGCAAGCTTTTATTGTGCCGGCAAGCTTTTTACTTGGCCGGCAAGCTTCATTCAGCCGGCAAAGGTTGAATAACTCACGCGTCTCATGAGACATACTCACATGTGTGTCTGGTTCCGGGCGTCATATTTTGCTCACTGGAGGGTTGCGCTGTGCAGCCTTTAACTTTTGCATACGACCTCGGATTGGTACAATCTTTATATCAAAACCGACCGCTGCAACGAGAGGAAGACAATTTGTTTAGATAATTTTTCCATATGAGGCCGTCTTGGGGGCGTAATCACCCGAATAGTGTTCTGAATACAAAATCTCAGTACCTCTAACACCACTTCAGCCTTAGAGATGAGATCGGATGCCTATGGCCCAAATATCAAAGTTTCTCCAATTGAAGATACAAAACTTTTTCACTTTGATCACTTTTTCATTTGACGCCATCTTAATTATGTTTTTGATCATGCCAAAATTTGGTGTCAACACTATCACAGTTAGATATGATGTAACTTTTGTGTGGCGTCCATCTTTAGTTCTCTATTTTGCTGCCTGTATATCACTTGTTTGTCACGATGTTGCTTGCGGGAAGGAATATGAGTGTCCGTATTTAAGAGGGAATTGGGGATTCGGGACGAGAATATATACTAGCCTAGTCGGAGCCTAATTGTAGTCCCATACGGACAAAGACATGAACATATATGTAAACTAATGACAAGAACAATAAATTGGCTGTGTACTCCTGTGCGGTTAAAGAAACGAAAATATTAACGCCCACACGTATGGTGTGTAGCATCCCGCCCACACGCGTCATCTGTTGTTGAATCATTTTGCACGATTCCTGAAGCACTTTACGTTCCACGTCATCCCACAGCCTCGTCCGGGCGTGGACAAACTGTGCCGCACGTCCTCAGTCCCGTTCTTCTTTCCGCACTCCGCCTCACCTTCTTCCCCACCTACCCGCACATCACACACAATATGGCCCGGGCGGTGGCGGCCGGCAGGCCCGAGCGGAGGCGGGCGGAGGCCCCTGGCGGTGGCGGGTGGAGGCCCCTGGCGATGGCGGGCGTGGAACCCGAACGGAGGTGGACGGAGGCCTCGGGCGACGGCAAGCGGAGGTCCCGAGTGGTGGCGGGCGGAGGCCCTAAGCGGTGGCGAATAGGAGGTGGATCCGGCCGACGGCGATGGAAGGCGCAGCGGAGGAGGAAGGGCGCGCTCGCTGCGCGATGGAGGAGCCGCGGCGGGATTGGGCTGCGGCTAGGAGGAGCCACGACGGAGTAGCCGTGGCGGGGAGGAACCGCTGCAGGGAGAGGAATGGCAGCGGCCGCGACGGTGAAGAGGAGCTGCCGCAGGGGAGTGCCTGTGCGCAACGGGGGAGGAGCTGCAGCGAGAGAGGAATGGCGGTGGCGGCGACGGTGAAGAGGAGCTACCACAGGAGGAGTGCACGTGCGCGATGGGTTGAGCGGCGGCGGGAGAGGAGCTGCCCATCGAGCTCGAGATGGACCGCAGGAGAAGGAGGCTCGATAGTGAGTTCTCCTCGGCAACACCATGGAAGCGCCTGGCGAGGCAGGTGGTGGCGGGGGAGGCCACGGCAGCGGTGAGCAATAGGTCCCACCACACAACGCTGGAGGAGCCTGGCCTCCGTCGATTCCCTTCCTCCGCGTCCATTCTACGACGAGGTTCGTCCTCATCGTGGATCCCGTCACCGGCGTCACGTCTGGCCACCCCATGGAGGAGGAGGTCGTGGCCATGCCCGTTCACGCCGGTGAGTCGCTGGTCCATTTGGCTCTTGCTGGGAATAGCAGAATTCGTGTATATGACTAGTCCACATGATGGCAATTTATGCACAGGATCTTATGACAATTCACATGAGCTGAAATAGATTATACCGAATGTTTTTGCCATGGCAAATTTGTTTTTATCATCAATCCAATGTTCAAATTAACATAACCATGGCAATTTTTCTGTAGCATCACATAGTAAATTCATACATTGTTGAATAGATGCTAGAGAATGTGTTTGCCATGGCAAATTCCATGTATCATGTACAAATTTTTCCCACGATTTGTTTGGTCACATGGCAAATGTAGGATTGTCTTTATCGGAACACACGACATTTTCGTAAAGCATGGCAAATTCTGAAATTTTATACAACATGTCAAACATATTTAGAGTAACATGGCAAACTGAATGTTGGATCAATAGTTGCCATGGCAGTTTCCGTTATGAGTAGTTCTGATGGGGCAGAATTGCTATGAGTTGTTGCCATGGCAAATTTCTGGAGTAATTGCCATGGCAAAATTGTATAGTAGTTGCCATGGCCGAATTTGCTACGAATAATTGCCATGGGACAGAGTTGCAATGAGCTTCTGCCATGTCAAAATTCTGGAGTATTTTCCATGGCAAAAATATATAGTAGTTGCCATGGCAGAATTGTTTGGAACTCATCCCTCCGCAAATTATTTGGGAATAACATCACTTGACCAAGCTAATGGAGCATGGCAACGTAATTTCATGGACCATGACATTTTTTCTGTTTTGAGTACTGTATTTTTCAATCTTCTTCTAGTGTAGTTTTTCAGCGCCCTCTTCTCCACTCAAAGTTGAATGTTATACATGTATTTACCATGGTTAATTACTTTAAGAAACATGGCAATCTTTGAATTATTTTGTTTTTTGTGTTACTATTCAAATATGTGGCAATTTGTTTGGTCAAGAGTTGGCAATTTTTATAAAAATAGCATGGCAAATTTGAATATGCATTTGCCATGGCAATTTTGAATCATTTTGTTTTTTGTGTTATTATTCTCAAACATGGCAATTTTTTTGGTCAAAAATACCAGGGCAAAAATAGAATATTCATTGTTTGCCATAGCAATTTTGATCAACTTTTTTGCAGCACTTCACATTCTTCACAATTTGTTCTTTCACAAAGCATGGCAAAATTGATAAAAGTAGCACGTCATTTTTGAATATGCACTTGCCACGGATTTTTTGAAAAAAAATGTTTTTTGTTTTTCCATACACATACACGGCAAATTTACTACGCAAAATATGACAATTTTTTGATCTTTTTTGTGTTATTTAGCACATATGGCATTTTTTGATCATTTTTACGCTTTTTGTACACTACATGGAAAAATAGTTATTGCATATGGTCTTTTTTGATAATTTTTACTCCATGGCAGAAGTACAAGCATGGTGGCGGCTCGAGGAAGTCCATTCTCCGGCGAATTTTGTCCCCATCGTGCATGAAGCTCCTCCCGGCACCACCCTGTTCTCGTGGGTGTCACCGCTTCATGATTGTGCCACACAGGTCCCCCCATCCCCCCTGCGTTTTTGATTTCCCCTTTTTGCTCACCTTTTTCCTACTGAATGTTTTAATTTCCTGCCCCGGTGTGAGAATGGTTGTTTCCATGGCAAATTTTATTATAAAAATGGCTAATTCTACTCATTATCTTTCATATGTATGCATGCTCACAAAAAATTGTAGCTGAAATATGTGTTTTTTTGTGATCTGCCATTTCATACTGATGTTAATGTGTCTACAATTCCACTTCTTATCAATTTTCCATGCTTCTAAATAAATACATGGCAACTATCCTACTGTTCGGTGCTGAAAATTGCCATGTGTTCTGATATGCCATACGGTACAGCAGTTAATGCATTTACATTTTCCCTTTCATCATTTTGCCATTCTACTGAATAAATAGATGGCAACTTGCCCTATGTGTGGGACTGCAAAAACTTGCGTTGTTTGCCATGTTTTTCAAACCACAACACATCCTTTTTTTTCAAATTTCTGAGTAAATACATGGCAAATCCCTCTCTATAAAAGCCTGAAATTTGCCATGTTTCATGTTTGTTATGCATGTTAACAAGTACCAAGCAATTGGTATGCTACTGTACCAAATGCTTGGCAACTTCATCAGATCCATAACCCATCAGTTGCCATGGTTGAACTGTGTTTTTTTTGCCATGTTTGCCATCTTCATGCCAACCACAACCCATCATTCTGTAATGGTACTAAATATAGACATGGCAACTCCCCCCTATTCAATCAGCCTAATTTTGCCCTGTTCGTTTCATGGTAGATGGCAACTCACCCATATGTATGTACATTTTCCTACTTAACAATTTGGCATGCTACTCACTAACTACATGGCAATTTCAACGTTACTATCGTGGCAAATTTAATTCATATAACATGGCAAATCTATCTTTTTTTTCATGTACCACAACATTATTACTCCATGTGCCATGGCATTTTGACTTTGCACTTGCCATGGGAATTTGTTTTTGATCATTTTGTTTGTGTTATTTTCACATACACGACAATTTTATTACGCAAAAGATGGCATTTTCGTTGAAACTAACATTGCAAAATGAAACATGCATTTGCCATGGCAACATTTGATCAATTTTTTATTACTTCACATTCTTTGCAAATTTCATGTAAAATTTTATTTAAAAAACACGACAATTTTTGATACAATTCTGCCATGGTAAGTTTCTCGTTCATACTTGATTCCAACTTTTTGTGTTCTTTTACACGGGCTAAATTCATCATTCAAAACACGGCAATTCTTGATACGAATCTGCCATGGCAATTTTTCTTGTTCATACTTGATTTTGAACTTTGTTAATAAGTCTTTGTGCTTTTTTCTAGCTTAACCACAACAAATTTAGTTTGTTAATAATGGCAAATTTAGTTTATTCACCATGGAAAAAGTAGTTTACTGATCATGGCAAATTTAGTTTATTGGTTCATGGCAAATTTAGTTTACAAGTCATGGCAAATTCAGTTTATTGGTTCGTGGCAAATTTAGTTTATAAATCATGGCAAATTTAGTTTACATGAATTCATCGTGGCAAGTTTTGATACGAATCTGCCATGGCAGTTTTGATACGAAACAGCTAACCGTCTATGCTTTAGAAGCTTCACTACACAGTGTGAGCACCAGAACTTTGTTAGATGGAAAAACGATCTACCAATAGGGCACCTCAAGCATGCATGTGTCATATGCTTTTGACCTGCACAGTCCACAACGGCTGGCCATACGGGATGGGAGATTCATGCAGATCAGATATATATGCATGACAAGGAGATGCACGCATAAAAAAATGAGCAGATATATGCATGACAAGGAGATATATGCATGAAAAATGAGCGAGCTCTGTGCCACTGTGATGTGATATGTACAGCTCTCTCTCTATATATATTTCCTCCGAGATATCACTTCTTCACCACTTGGTAATTTTGGTATAATATCCTTCGCTTTCTCCAAATTTAACAATTGTGAGATTTTGGAGGAGACCAAATCCGGACCAATGCTTCCATTTGCTTTTATCTTATAGCAGTTAGAATACAAGCAATATGAATTCAAAGTCCATTACAGACTAAAAATGAAGCCAACTTATTTCTCGATGGTGACGGACATGTTGCCGCTGGTAATGATGTTTTTGGTGATGACGGTGGGCAGTTCGACGTTCTTGCCCTTCTTGGGGGTCAATCTGTAGTAGCAAAACTAGAGGATCAGCTGGATGAGGCCGAAGATTGTACCGAGGTCATTGGGGATCTGCAAAGAATTTAAAGAGGACATAACTGTTAGAAAGATCCACGCTAAGGAATTCTTGATTGTATTTCTGGCTGGGTTTGCGACTTCTTATTCTGATGTGTATGTATATGTGTATGTACATACCGTTACATAGATGTGAAACTTATGAGCGCATAGCCTGTCCAGCAGCAGCCGCTGAGGAAGTTCACCAGCGGCAGGAAGAATGGCATGTACTCCACACTGTTGGTCCTAATCACTTTGCCCTGCAAGCAAGCAGTACAATATTACTACTTTCATCTTAATATTTTGAGTCATATTTGTAGACTCGTTAGTTGGTTAAAGCGTCCGTAATTAACAAGCAGCCTGAGCTAGTAATTCACCCTGTACAGGAAGTTTACCTTTGAGGTAGAAATAAATCGTAGGCTTTTGTGATTAAACATATATGATGTAGCATCTTGTACAAGAACTTGGGTGTATGAGAGGTGAACAACATAATTCGGACGTTTTCTTTGAACAGGGTTTTCGCGTGAACGTTCAAACATGAAAGGTGGGTGCATGTTTTAGATGGACATATATTTTCAAGCAGAATCAACAATGAACAAGGTGTACTACTTCTTATTTTTACAGCCAAAACACGGGCACTCGGCAAGTAAAGAATGCCGAGAGTAACACTCGCAAAGGGAATAAGTCAGCAAACACACGACAATGCCAACAGTATTGCTCGGCAAACAGGCCATACTCGGCAAAGGCACTATTTGCCGAGGGCCATCCGGCCACACACGGCAACACTACAAAAAAAAGACATGTCCGTGACATTTTAGGTCGAACGAATTTTTTTTTCTTTCATGCTTATGACACTTCTATAACGATAATTTTGAAAAAACCCGGTATCATCATAGATGTGGCGGGCTCCTACTTCTATGATAAAAAAATATGACAGAAAATGGGCTTTTCGTCATGGGCGGGCCGGAGATGCAGCTGCATGACATTCTTTGGACCGTCCATGACGGAAAAAACCATGGTATAAGCGAGGGCGAGAATTTTTTTGGGGAGTTCCCGGTTACGGTGGGTGGTCGGGGGCCGAGCAATGCGCGTTTCTCTCGTACATGTACACGCGTGTGTGCGAGGCATTGGGCTCTAACTGAACCCGAGCGAGACGTTGGGCTCTAACTGAACCCGAGTGATTGCACTAGCTACGTTACCGAACCCGAGCGATCGATCCCTTGCTGTTAAATGAACCCGAGTGATTTTTTCGCTACTGCTGCTAACTGAAGCCGACCGAACCCTGCT
>NC_041383.1:34718511-34745964 GCF_002162155.2 Triticum dicoccoides
CGATGGGAGTGGATGAAGAGGACCCCGTGGTGTTGCCTCTGGATGAACCGTACCCCAATCGAGTCGGTTGGGTGGTGGATGAACAGGACCCCGCAGAGGGCTGGATGAACAGGACGACCCCGTGAAGGGCTGGTTGAACAATAGTCTGTGAAGGGCTGCATGAACAGTAGCTCGTGGAGGGGTGGTTGAACAGGACCCCATGGAGAGGGCTGGTTGAACAATAGCTGGTGGAGGAGTGGTGGAGGCTGGATGTACAGGAGCCCGTGGATGAACAGTTGCAGGTGCAGGCTGGAGGATGACGACGGTGGATGAACAGTAGCCTGTGGAGGCTGGAGGAGGTCGACGGTGGAGATCAACCGTATCCCGTGCAGTCCCGTTTTGTGGTACGCCAAACCCCCCCTGATGAACAGGACCCTCCGTTTCGACCGTAGCGCTCCAACACAAGTTCGTTTCCTCCGTTTTGCGGTACGCCACACCCCTCCCGATCAGCAGGACCCCGTTTCGACCGTAGGAGGTCTAACAGAAGTCTACTTCCTCCGTTTTGCAGTACGCCAGACCCCTCCCGATGAACAGGATCCCGTTTCGATCGTGGCCGGTCAAACACAAAGCCGTTTCCTCTGCTCTGTGGTACGCCAGGCCTCGTTTCCATTGGTTGTTCCGTCCAAGCCGCCGCTTGGCTCCCAATGAACAACACGCGTTCCGTTGCCTCCCGATGAACACGACGCATTCCGTTGCCTCCCCTTAAACACGACGACGACGCAGTTTCTTCATTCCGACCCAGCCATGTATACGAGCCCTGGCCGTACGTATGCGCGAGTAGGCGTTCGAGACCCCGCACGTATGTATGTACGTGGCCGTATTTACTTTGCATCCTGGCCGCTGTATGTATGTGTACATGCTACGTGCGCGCCTCTACTAGGATACGTGCGCGCCTTTACATCGACCAGTATGTACGTACACGTTCGCGACCAGAATGACAGGGGTATGTATGCTTCGACTAGATGGGTCCCGACTGCCAGGCACTTTCTTGCTTGCAAAGATGTAGCTGGTGGGTCCCAGCAGTCAGGGGGTGAATCGTTTTTTTACCCGTAATATGGATGCACTTTC
Source organism: Triticum dicoccoides (assembly GCF_002162155.2). Taxonomy (NCBI): domain Eukaryota; kingdom Viridiplantae; phylum Streptophyta; class Magnoliopsida; order Poales; family Poaceae; genus Triticum; species Triticum dicoccoides. The sequence continues at coordinate 34,719,619 of NC_041383.1, forward strand.
TTGCATGTGAAGATGTAGCTGGTAGGTCCCAGCAGTCAGGGGAAACGTTTTTCGCGAAATACGGTGGCCCGTCTGGTGGGTCCCTGCTATCAGGTGGAGGAATCATTATTTCCGCATAATAAGGACGCACTTTCTTGCTGCAGCCGTGGACCCAGTTGTCATCCTCTCCACGTACAGTACTCTTTCGATGGAAGTCGGTCGTTGACCATATTGACCATGCCGTGCTGAGAGCACCAAGGCGGTGGACGACGGCGAGGCCTAGGAAGGGGACGATGCGGAGCCGAGGACGATGCGGAGCCGGGGAAGACGCGGCAGTGGATGCCCACGCGGAGAGGAGTGAGGGCTCACTGGTTCGGCTGCGGTGTGAGGCTGCCGTCACTGCAGAATAGCAGGGGGTGTGGGTGAGTGGAGGGATGGCCTGACTAGCGGTGGGAGTAGTAGGGGGCGGTGAGGCCTCCGCGGCAGCACAGCCGGCCACGGGAGGCAGGAGCAGGCGGCACGACCGACGCTGCTTTGGGCGGCTGGAGCAAGAAGACCAGAGGTTGAAGGAGCACTACGACCATATTGGATGGATATCGTACGGTCACTGAAGCTAGAATCCTTCATATTGACTAAGTTGACAAAGCCCTCCGTCCCCGTAAACTTAGTAGGCCCACAAGTCAGCCTCCCACTATGTTGGGTCCCAGCTAGCAAGGGGAGTATTCATTTTTGTGTGTAATAAGGAGGCACTTCCTTGCGTGCGAAGATATGCTGGAGGGTCCGAGCTGTCAGCGGCGGGAACGTTTTTCTCCGAAATATAGAGGCCCTTTCAGTGGGTCCCAGATGTCAGGGGGAGGAATCATTATTTTGCGCGTAATAAGGAGGATTTTCCTTGCGTGCGTCCGTGGACCCAGCTGTCAGCCTCTCCACGTACAGTCCACTTCAGATACATGCCAATCATTGACCATGTTGACCACGCCGCGCCGAAAAAACCAGGCGGTCGACGACGGCGAGGCCTAGGAAGGGAATGACACGGAGCCAGGGAAGACTCGGCAGTTGTTTCCCACGTGGAGGGGAGTACGAATGTATGAGAGTTTGCTGGTTCGTCTGCCGTAGCCGGAGAATAACATCAGGTGTGTGTGAGTAGAGGGATGGCTAGGCTAGCGATGGGAGTATGGTGGGGCAGTGAGGCCTGCGCGGCAGCAGAGCCGACCGCAGGAGGAGGGAGCAGGCAGTCTCGCCGGTGCTTGTTTCGAGCGGCTGGAGCATGACCAGCAAAGATTGAAGAAGCACGACGACCATTGGATGGACATCCAACACTCACTGGTTGTGGGTCAACCTTTTTTTAGGAAAACCTCAAATCTATGGAAAACAACATACAACCCATATGCCATTATTTGTAATAATTTACAGCCCATTTGCTAATTTTAAGGTTTTTTTGGAGCCCATATTCTTTTTGTTAGCATTACAGCCCATATTGTGGTCACGGTTAAAAAATTATACGAAAATTTGCATATTTCGGTGCGGTCTGAACTGTTTTTAATCCCAAAATTTTGAGTCAAATTCAAACTAATTTTAAAAATAAATGTATATCAATATAAAGTCCAACAAATTGTCCATGCATAAATATCAATGCAATTTAAAATCTCGAAATGAAAAAAGAAATTTGAAACTAATTTTAGGTTTGATGTGTTTTTAAAATGTACAACCCATTTCTCATTACTGATATGTCATTTTCTCGGCCAGCCGAATGAAGCTCTCCTCGTTTTAAAATATTTGCGGCACAACAGGCCTGACAAAGCGACTTACTTGACAAATCATAAAAAAAACTGGGCTAGCCATTTTCAAAAAGAAAAATAAAACTACTGGGCTGGTCTGTGGTAAACATAAAAGAAAAGACTATCTAGACAGGCCAGAGTGCCCCACACAACCGAGTTGACACCCTGCTTCCGTCTCAAAAACAAATTAGATAAATGCCACTCCAATTATGGCGATTCATAACAATGCCACTGCAATTTCCAAACTTTGAAAAATGCCTCTGCAATTTTTGCAAACTTTGAAAAACACCACTGCAATTTGCAAACTTTAAAAGATGCCACTTCAGACTTCGAAAAATGCACCGGGAATGGCATGAAATGGCATTTTTCAAAGTTTGGAAATTGCAGTGGCATTTCTCGGAATCACCATATTTGGAATGGAATTTATCAAATTAATCCAAAACAAAAATAACTGGGCGAGGTGCTGGGTCTCTCGCGTCAGCCGCTCGTTGTGCAATTCTCTTGTTTATTGACTACGTTGACAATGGCATGGGACCTAGATGTCAGAAATCCATTAGGAGGAGCCATTTTTTATTGGCTTGAAATAAGGATGCACTTGCTTGCGTACTGCCATGACCTTGGTGGGTCCGTGCTATCATCATCTTCATGTATAATCATCTTCTGATTGTGTACGCGTCAACCTGGTAGGCCCACAGTCAGCCTCTAAACCCGTGGCGGACAAATACAACCCATTTAAAAAATAACAACCAATTCCATACGTTCAAACGGAAAGATCAACATTTAGAGCAAAGTAACAGGTCTGCTCCAGATAAAGAGTACTGAACTTCCACGTTGACAACCATCATAGCCAAGTTAACTATCTACTCCCACTAATACTCTAGTAGTGTACAAGTACTAACTTACTCTTAGCTAACTAGACGATGCCGGCCGCCATCTACGGTACACGCTAAACGCCGGCACCGGCATCCTCTGCCTCGCCTCGGACTTGCCAGATGTGCGATAGGGCGCGTTGCTCATGCACACTGACCCTTTCCATGCCGGCGTGGTCCAACGAAGCTTCGGCTTCTAAGCGGAACACCCACTTGATGAGCTGGTAGTAAAATTCGGCGTCGCAAATGCGTGCATGCCCGACAGCCTCCAGGGCTACTTGCCGGGCGCCGGCCTCCACATAGTTGGCCCAGTTGCGGGAGCTCTGCTCGCGACTCAGAGCGTCGGTGCGCTGCTGGTCCATGTCCCGCTGGCGATGCAAATTGGGGATACGCTGCTCCTCCGCCAGGCGATCGCGCTTCAACAACTCCTCATACTCCGCATTGCCATCTAAAGACTGATAGAATGCCTCCTCCCTCCGTCTCCCTTCCGGTGAAAAACCGAACACTAGTTCCGGCGGTGACCATCTCTGGCGTCGCCTATCGTGGACGGGCGGGGGCATGGTGGACGTGGCGAGAGCGAGGATAAGTGGCGAGCGACGTCGGGCCGATGGGGGCCTATGAGGATAGGGTGAGTTGGGTGATGGTGCCACCAGAGAAGGTCGAGAAACAGTACTTATAGGTGGAAGGGGACGATGATCCCCTGCCGTGGCCTAGCCTACCTTTGAGTCACTGACACATGGGTCCCACAGAGCATGGGGTCCACTTGTTAGTGACTCAATGGTTGGGTATGGCAGGGATTACAAAGTCAGAGGATCCACGTCCGGCGGAAGGTAGGTGAACCAGCGTGTTGCGGGAAACGCGACGGCCATCGCGGTCAACGGAATTCAATGCATAAGCAGGTTGGTGAGATTTTTGAATTAAGCCCTACATACCGGAAAGGAGGTAGTATGTGCGCGATCCGCTATTTATTCGTGTAGGATTGAGTAGGTCGTTTTTTGAATTGAGCCCTACAAACAGGAAAATAGGTAGTACGTGCGTGATCTGCTATTTACCCGTGTAGGATTGAGTACGTCGGATAGTGTACGTGTAGGATCGAGTAGGTCGGATGGTGTACGTGTACGATCGCATTAGCTGATTCTCCAAGCGAACATTTTTGCTGGCAGTTTCTTCATATTCGCATGGCATTTTCTTCAGAGGAGCTTGTCGGTTTCTTAAGAGGTAGGCATTTTTTATTCAAAATTGCCACGTCGGATCTTGCGTCACAACTAAAACTGCCAGGAGCGCATTATTAGCCTAGCTAGTGATCGATCAGTAACTTGTAAACACTAAGCGAACAGAAATAACAAACTGTTAGTAATTTATAAACACTGAGAACACAAAAATAAGCATCATATTGTGCACAACAGTAAGAGCCGATCCGTTCGAAATGTTCACACCACACTCATAGACCTGCCATTGTAATATGTTCACATTAGTAGCCCAAATTCAAAACCAACTAGTACGATTCCCATACATAAGATCAACATGTTAATGCATCTCAATGATTCACAGATCATATACAAATATATAGCTCCAAAAGCAAAGATCTAGAAAAAATATTTGTTCTTCCTACTAACATGGATGCTTCTCTTGGCCAACATTCACTAGTAGAAAAAGGGTCTAATGTGCAGCTCATTAGTCCCGGTTTGAAATTGAGCCGACACTAATGTGACCATTAGTGCCGGTTCCAACGGCTAGGCGGGCCGCTCTCTTTAGTGCCAGTTCGTGTGGAACCTTTAGCACCGGTTCGTGCCACGAACTGGTACTAAAGGGTGTGTTGGCAGGATGTTGTCAGACTGGGGCCCGTCCAGCACCTTTAGCACCGGTTCTTGCCACGAACCAGTACTATATGTCATCCTACATATATACCTTTCGTCCAACTCGCTCTGTTTTTCCCCCTTTCCCCTCTCGTCATCTCCGTTCTTCCTCTCTTCTCCCCTCGAGCTCATCACAGATTTTTCCCAAATTTTGTCAAGATTTGAAGGCCCCCATCAATTCAAGTGATCACAAAGGTTAGCAACTTTGTCTTTTCATCTCTCATTGCTAGATTAGCTCTTGCAATGTTTTATATAGTGATTAATTTGTGGGTTTTAGTAATTTGGGAGGAATTATATGTGGTATTTACTTGATTTATATCCAATTTGAGCTTAAAATAAGTCTTAGTTTGCATATGTAGGTGTGGTTTACTTAGTGCCTTCCCGTCTCGGTCGTAACCATCGCCGATCGTCCGCACCGACCCGTCGCCGGCACCACCTTGTGGTGAGCCTCTTGTTCTTATCTTTTTTATATAAAAAATCATGTTTATGTGATTTAGATATATAGTTACTTGTATAATTATCTTACCCGTACGTTGTTTGTTATACATCGTGCCATGGTTTTGATATCCGTCCCCGTTGGCCCTCGTCCGTGTTATGATTCAGATGTGGTATATTCTCTTTTAAAACTATTTGTTGTATTTTGTGTTTATGACAAATTGTGCCCATCAAGTTGACATAGATATTTTTATCTAGGAGGTATGTGAACCGGAAATTCCAACCGACCCTATTGTCGAGAGGTTAAATTTAGATGAAAGAGAAAACGAGTATTTGAAAGAAAAATTGAAAAGAATTGAGGGGGAGAAGATGGAATTGGAGTTGGATGTTGCCGTTGCCGTCGATGATCACAAGATCAAGATGGAGAAAATGCGGTTGAAGATTAGAAAGATTAGACAATATGTCATTAATAGTGTGGCTTGGTATCATTATGCTGTTGGATCAAATGTTACCTTAGTTGCGATCTTGATCGCATTTGTTGCTGCATTTAAATGCTTTAGCTAGAGAGTTATTTGTATGTTGCATTTAAGTGTTGTATGAACTTTATGTATGAACTTGTATTAATTTGGTCTATTCAGTGGTGTGTAATGAAGATGCGCTGGCAATGGATGTACGATGACTGATGCTCTCCCCAGTTTGTTGATGGCGTTCATACTTTTCTGATTGTGGCTCAGGAAAATAAGCGGGCGGATGGTTTTATGCCTTGTCCATGTGCTGGCTGTAAGAATGATCACAATTACTCTAACTCAAGAACCATTCACGTCCACCTGTTTGAGTCCGGTTTCATGCCCCACTATAATGTTTGGACCAAGCACGGAGAAAGAGGGGTTATGATGGAAGACAATGAAGAAGAAGAGGACGACGATAGCTATCCTGGGCATGGGTTCCCTGAATACGATGATACAACAATGGGGGAAGAAGCTGAGCCGGCCATGCGGGAAGAAGCTAAAGAAGAGGCATCAGATGAGACCGCTGATGATCTAGGTCGGGCCATTGCCGATGCAAACAGAAACTGCGCAAGTGAAAAGGAGAAGAAGAAGTTGCAGCGCATGATAGAGGATCACAAGAAATTGTTGTACCCGAATTGCGAAGGTGACAAGAAGCTGGGCACCACACTGGAATTGTTGCAATGGAAGGCAGAGAATGGTGTATCTAACAAGGAATTTGCAAAGTTGCTGGTAATGATAAAGAATATGCTTGCAAAGGACAACGAATTGCCCGAGAGTACGTACGAAGCAAAGAAGGTTGTCTGCACTCTAGGGTTAGAGGTGCATAAGATACATGCATGCCCTAATGACTGCATCATCTACCGCGGTGAGTACGAGGATTTGAACGTGTGTCCCGTATGTGGTGTATTGCGCTATAAGATCAGCCGCGATGACCCTGGTGATGTCGAGGGCGAGCGCCCCAGGAAAAAGATTCCTGCAAAGGTGATGTGGTATGCTCCTATAATACCACGGTTGAAACGTTTGTTCTAGAACAAAGAGCATGCCAAGGCGATGCGATGGCACGGAGAAGACCGTAAGAAAGGCAGAAAGTTGAGAGTACCCGCTGATGGGTCGCAGTGGAGAAAAATCGAGAGAAAGTACATGGAGGAGTTTGCAGGTGACCCAAGGAACGTATGATTTGGTCTAAGCGCATATGGCATTAATCTTTTTGGGGAGCAGAGCAGCAACCATAGCACATGGCCTGTGACTCTATGTTTGTATAACCTTCCTCCTTGGTTGTGCATGAAGCGGAAGATCATTATGATGTGAGTGCTCATCCAAGGCCCTAAGAAACCCGGCAACGACATTGATGTGTACCTAAGACCATTAGTTGAAGAACTATTACAACTGTGGAATGGAAAAGGTGTACGTGCGTGGGATGTGCACAAACAGGAATAATTTGACCTAAAGGCATTGCTGTTCGTGACCATCAATGATTGACCTGCTCTCAGTAACCTTTCAGGATAGACAAACAAGGGATACCGCGGATGCACGCACTGTTTGGATGATACCGACAGTATATATTTGGATAGTTGTAGAAAGAATGTGTACCTGGGACATCGTCGATTTCTTTCGAGCAGGCACCCCGTAAGAAAGAAAGGCAAGCATTTCAAAGGTGAGGCGGATCACCGGACGAAGCCTCACCACCGTACTGGTGTTGATGTACATGATAGGGTCAAGGATAAGAAGGTAATCTTTGGAACGGGTCCTGGCAAACAACCTGTTCCGAAGGACGCTTAAGGACGCGCACCCATCTGGAAGAAGAAATCTATATTTTGGGATCTGCCTTATTGGAAAGACCTAGAGGTCCGCTCCGCAATCGACATAATGCACGTGACAAAGAAACTTTGCATGACCCTGCTTGGCTTCTTGGGCGTGTATGGGAAGACAAAAGATACACCGGAGGCACGGGAGGACCAACAACGTATGCACGGAAAAGACAACATACATCAGGGTCATGCCAGCTATGCTCTTACCAAAGAAGAGAAGGAAATCTTTTTTGAATGCCTGCTCGGTATGAAGGTACCGTCTGGCTTCTCGTCGAATATAAAGGGAATAATAAATATGGCAGAGAAAAAGTCCAGAACCTAAAGTCTCATGACTGCCACGTGATTATGACGCAACTACTTCCCGTTGCATTGAGGGGGCTTCTACCGGAAAATGTTCGATTAGCCATTGTGAAGCTATGTGCATTCCTCAATGGAATCTCTCAGAAGGTAATCGATCTCGAAATCATACCAAGGTTGCAGAATGATTTGGTGCAATTTCTTGTCAGTTTTGAATTGGTGTTCCCACCATCCTTCTTCAACATCATGACGCACATCCTAGTTCACCTTTGCGAAGAGATTAACGATTTGGTTCCTGTATTTCTACACAATATGTTCCCCTTTAAGAGGTTCATGAGATTCTTGAAGAAATATGTTTATAGCCGTGCTAGGCCAGAAGGAAGCATCTCGAAGGGCCATCAAAATGAGGAGGTCATTGAGTTTTGTATTGACTCTATTCCCAACCTTAAGCCGATTGGTGTTCCTGAATCGTGGCATAACGGCAGACTGGATGGAAAAGGCACGCTAGGAGGGGATCAAATAATATGTATGGACGGGCATTCTCTCACTGAAGCACACTACACAGTTCTACAGAATTCCGCCTTGGTGGCTCCGTATATGGAGGAACACAAGAATTTTTTACACTACAAACACCCGGAGCAGTCTGACGACTGGATTACACGTGAACAAACGAGGACTTTCGCCGGTTGGTTGCAGCAACGTGCCTTGCATGATGGCGATATTGAAGATGACTTGTACTTGCTGTCCTAGTTACCATCTTTGAAAATAATGACTTTCAAAGGGTACGAGATAAATGGGAATACATTTTACACGATCGTTCAAGATAAGAAGAGCACCAACAAGAACAATGGTGCACGCTTTGATGCAACAACCAAGACAGGAAAGGAAACTTATTATGGTTACATAGAGGACATATGGGAACTTAACTATGGAGGTGGTTTGAAGGTCCCTTTGTTTTAGTGCAAATGGGTCAATATGACACGAGGCGGGGTAACGGAAGACCCGCAGTACGGAATGACAACAGTTGATCTCAACAATCTTGCATATGCAGACGAACCATTCGTCCTAGCCAATGATGTGGCGCAGGTTTTCTATGTGAAAGACATGTCTACTAGGCCGAGAGAAAGAAAAGATAAGGAAGCGAATGCATCATACGATGAGCCAAAGCGCCACATAGTTCTTTCACGGAAAAAAACATCGTGGGAGTGGATGACAAGACAGACATGTCAGAAGATTATGAAAAGTTTGATGAAATTGCTTCATTCAGAGTGAATATTGATCCGAGCATCCAATTAAATGATGAAGATTGTCCATGGTTACGGCGCAAAGGGACACACGCGAAGAAAAAGTTTCACATCCAAAGATCCCAGTCTGGGATGTGATAGGCTTCACTGTCATCACTTTCTTCTGTAGTGACTTTCCGGACTTATATATCTGGAAAGAGCTGCCTCGAACAAACCGGAGGGAATCTTTGTAATAGTTAGGGTACTTATGTGTTTTGGTATTTGAAACGCGAAGAAATTTTATGTGCAAAAACTGGATGCACTTCTTCTACAAATTAGTTCGTCAAATAATTCAAATTTAAACTATTCAAATTTGAAAAGTACTGGCACTAATAAAAAGTTTGTAATTTTTTGTAACTATAGAAAAAATATTCAGAAATAAATAAAATAGAAAAGAAAAAACAACTAAATTTTTGTTGAGACAAAAACTAAATAATTTTTTTAAACTATTCAAATTTGTAAACTTCTCACACTAACAGAAAGTTTGTCACTTTTTGTACCTAAAGAAAAAATATTCAGAAATAAATAATGAAAATAAATAAAGTAGAAATAAAAAACTAATTTTTTATTGAAACAAAAACTAAATAAAAAAAGCCCACCTACTAGGCCACAGCGGCCTGCATACGACTAGTAACCCAACCTGTAGTTGGGCCAGGATGCAGGCCCGCAGGGCCCAGTAGGCCCACAGGGCAAAGAGGCAAAGTTAGGCCCAGAAGCCTGCTATAGAGAGCAGTTCGATAGAGCAGCCGCGCCGGGGCTTTTAAACAGGTGCAGGCGCCTCACAACTAGCGAGGTGGGACTAAACTTGCCTGCACCGTACCTGCGCCAGCGCACCCCCTTAAGTACCGGGTCATGGCTACAACCGGTACTAAAAAAGGGGGGAGGGCTTTAGTACCGGCTGTAGCCACCACCCGATACTAAAGGGGTGCACTTCCCGCTTCGCCTGGCCAAAACATGCCTTTAGTACCGGTTAGTGGCTACAACCGGTAGTAAAGGTGCCACCTATATAAAAAAATTGAAAAAAAAAATCAGTTTCTCATCTCCCACTTCTCTCTGCCGCCGCCCCGTCCCGCGCCGTCGCCGCCCCCGTCCCGCACCGTCGCCGCCCCCATCCCGCGCCATCGCCGTCCCCGTCGTCGCCGTCCCCGTCGTGTCGTTGCCCCGTCCCGCGCCATCACCGTCCCCGTCGCCGTCCCCTCGCCTCGCCGTCGCCTCGCCTTGTATCGACCTCGCCTCGTCGTCGCCGTCGCCTGGACCTCGCCATCGCCGTCACCTCGACCTCGCTCGCGCACGCTGTGAGCCCCTCCCCCGGCCTCTCCTCCCTCCAATCCACTGCGCCGCCGCCACGGCCGGCCGCGCGCGTGCACACACACACTCTACACGCGCACACACACACTCACACTACACACACGCACACACACACAATTTTTCTATTTTTACTTTTAGTTTTTTCGTTTTTTTCTGTTTTTCATACAAAGTTTGAGATGAATTAATTAATTAGATTATATTAATGTCAAATAGTATATAGAAATGTTAGAAATGTTATAGAAATGTTATAGACATGTCTGAAATTTTAGAAATGTTAGTTTTAGCTAGATGAATTAAAGTAATTTCTAATTATTATAGAAATGTTATAGAAATGATAGTTTTTAGTTTCTTATAATTTTAGTTATACAAATTTAGAATTTGCATATAAGAAATCACAAATCAATCATTTAAAAAATGTTACTTTTGCGGCGTATAATATTTGTTCTCGACGATGCTCGGCCCGCATCCTCGCCGTCCACCCGTTCGCGACGACGTCCTGCTTCAGAGGAACCATGTCCAGGACTGGGCTCCGCCGGGCTAGCACTGGGAGGTGCTACCTTCAGAGGCTCACCGCTTGGTGAGGAACCCGGGTCCCGTCGTCGACCTTGAGCTCCTTTGGTGGCATTCCCGTGGGACACTTTCGGTGCGGAGGGAGCCGGCCCCGCCGGAGGTGGTGCATCGCCGTGTCAGGGACGTCCGTCGCTAAATGGCTGCTATGGACGTCAGGTTCTCCAATACCTGGCAGAGTCTTTGGGGAGATGACCGGAGCTATGATCCTGTGATGGTTCCATCTCTTTGGGTGTCCACCGCCCGCGCCTCAGGAACCGCGAGTGGCCTAGATTATTATGTAGTATTCGATCTTTTTTAGCTAGCTAGCTAGTGATGTATTCGATATATAATATTCGAGATGATGTATTCGAGATTATATATTATTCAAGACGATGCATATTATGTACTATGATTCAGGATTTCCTCTTATTGATTGCATGCATGCATATTGTAATTTGAATACTAAATTGTTTTATATTTCTTCTGGATTTGTTAAATAAAAGCCATGGAGGACAATACCGGCAGAGAGGGAGAAGAGGCCCTGTTCGAGATCATACGCTCCCCTCGCGCGCCAGATGGTCGAAATGAAGAAGATGATGGCTCCCAATATCTGAACAATACCGGGGAGGGTGATGATATGATATTCGATCGCGAGGACCAAATTGATGAAGTCATGGACGACGACTTTCATTATGATGGCGAAGAAATTAATGATTATGATGGCGAAGAAAATGTTGATTTTGATAAAACAGAGACCGGCGAGGTATATTTATATAAGCAGGCATCTGGTGATCATCACATGTTTCAAATGATTTGAAGATATATTAACGAATCGATCTTTCTTCTTTCAGCCCTCCGGATCGAGCAAATCTTCTACAGGCAGAGTGTGAGGCCCGGGAAAAAAGTTGAAGGACGGCGTAAAGTACAACATTGATGCCATCAAAACTAATGGCGAACCAATAGCGCCTAAGAACATTGCGAACAAGTTCGTTCGTCAGTGCGGTGTTCTTGTGAAGGACAAACTCCCGATCTCCCTTCAAGAATGGAAAGAGCCGTCAAAGCCCCGTCCAGATCTTACTTTTGTCAACGACAGAGCAAAAAAAGCTCTTTGGGAAGATATCATGGAACATTTCATTCTACCAGATCATTTCATAGCTGCAGATGTGGAGAAAGTCAAGGACGCTGCTCTTAGGAAGATGGCAATTGCATTCAACAACCACAAGAAAACTGTATGGAATAACTACGTCAAAGCAGGAAAGAAGACTCCAGAATTCAAGGGAACAATGGAGAACCAAAGAGAACAGTGGGACGATTTCGTGAAATTCAAGGAACCAGATTCTAATGTTGTTGTAGCTCATATTCTTGTCCTGGCTATCAGTGTGTTTCATAGGTAGGCTTTAGGTTGCTGTGATGCTAAATATGCTTAACTAGTCAATCACAATCACAATACGCCAAAGATGGTCAAATGGCTCATTCCATATGGTCATTGATGTTGGATGCTCCCCATTTTCTATTGTAGCTTAGATTTTATCCTGTGTTTACTTTTGCATAGTTGCAGATCATGAATGACTGTTTTATTGTGGTCTAGTTCTTCTCTAATAAGAACATATATTGTTCTTGCTTGTGCATTTATCCAAACCTAGTTTTGCTTACGTGTGTACTATTTTGATTGCCCTGACAGACTGAAGAGGATGTTAGAGTTTTTCATGTCATCGACAACTCTGCGTCACTAGTAGATTGGGGTGTTTGGCTGCCACCCTTGTCTCCGCCGTGGCCATCCTCCTCTTCATCTGTTCCACAACGTCCATGGCTTAAACAAGGTAAGACTCTAGTGTGTATTTAGCTATGGTGCACTTCTCGTCTGACTAAACAGTGGTGGAATTCAACCAAGGTTGCACGTGCAGGTACAGCTCGTGGACGCCAAGGAGAATGATGCCTTAGACTAGTCTGAGAAGCCATCGCTGCCCTTGGATGTTCCCGCCGACAAAGACGGGCACATGGTGGTAAGAATGATCTTCTCCTCCCCCAATTCTCCAACTTTGGGTTCATGGCCTTTGTGCCAGACATGGAACCAATGGCTTGATATTGTGATGTGCTTGTGGTCACCTGCATGTTCATGTTCATCTGATTCCATTTGGTTGTCAGTTTAAGTGGACATGATTGATTGTGTTCTTTACCTTATAACTTAGCTTCATTCATGTTCCTCAACTCTACCAGCAAAGGCTCCTACAAAAGACATAATGGTTCAAAACGTAAATACTGGGCACTTGAATCGTGTAAAAATCCTAAAGCCATAAGTTGTTATAGCAGATAAACCAATTCTCTGTGACACTGCAAATTGTGGTTTCATCTACGAGTTCCAAATAATGCACAACTTTTAAAAAAAGTGGTAAGTTTGTTAATGCCCAGCCGTTGGTACCATTATTGGCCGAGCCTTTTTTTATTATGCCTGTGTCGGAATCTGAAATATATCATTCTTTTCTTTTATCCAGTAGGAATGCTAATTGACAAAGATAGAAGGTGTTCTATTGTTCTAGCTCCCTACCCTTTCTTCAGTACTAGTCTCTATGTTGTTGCTCGTGTTGGGATGATCGTGGAGTGTTTTTTCTCGTGAAGCATGGAAATAAAAATAACCACCATTTATGAGACTGAATCAAAACTAACAACGGAAACTACGAGAAATGATTATTCGGAGCTACTCTGTTTTGAACCGTGGCTTACCGTTTGCTCTTCTTTTGTTAATTATATATATGTATGTAAATTCAAGGTTGAACTAAAAGATGCATTGTTTTTTGGCCTTCAGACACAAGATTGGGCTACTCAGCCAACGATAAGTGGCGGTGTACTTCATCACAGCCTTCCGTTTTCGAAAACATCAGTCAATCCTTCGTTAAGTGAGCATAATGGACATGTTAGTGTTGCTGCCTTTAAAAACACAGCAATGGTTCTTTTGCTTGCTTATTTTTCTTTAGCTAGTCACGTTCCAAATGTTATCTAATAGTTATGATCTTCTGTGCAGCAATGACCCAACCATGCCCATAATGGCCATACAGTACAACAAGGCATCCTCGTTGGTCTATGATGCAAATGGGTAAGTAAGCTCTTTCAATCTTTCTAGTATCGAGTGACTGCGACCGCCAACTTTAACCTTACCATCTTTAGGCTGCAGCACTTTCCATGCTTTCAAGCCGAAGGACTTCACTCCGAGGGCATACTCTACAAGCAATACAAATTCAGAGAGACACGAGGAAATCAAGTCAAAATCAACCGATTGTCTTAGACCCTTTTGCACATGGTAATTATCTTGCAGATATGCGGGGTGTGGTGTTTTTTTGTCTGCCTAGCTTGCTGGATGTCTTACTGGATACTGTAGCTAATTCTTTTTCGTATCTTCAGGACATTTGAGAGCACTCTACTCTTTAGTCTGTTGGAACAAAGTTATGATGTTTCCGTTTCACACAAGAAATCAATTGCAAGAAGATCATGACAGCAGCTTGTCATGTAAGGTATAATTTGTGTCCTCTTTATTATGTCAGAATTACTTTGATCTTGATTAGTTGACTAGGTGATACTCTTGGAAGTTAATCATCGAATGTTCCTTAATTTTTGTTTGTAGTTTATTGACGTCGACACTCCATTTGAGATTCCATACATCTTATCATAGATTTGGAATGAATCTGATCGCGATTATCTGGCTTTAGAACATGGACACAAAAATATCGAGATTCATGTGTGAGTTATGTCGACATTTCAATTAAGAAGGCTTTAGTTTTGTAGGTTAGAGAAATGTCATAGTGTTGCCTTGTTTTTGTTTGAAATTCCTGGTTAGGGATCTTCTTGATCCTTGATAGCAATAGTTGGTGATCATTCTGTGTTCTCTTTTGAGATGTTTGTCCACCTGTACGCCTTCATTTCCTAGGGCTTAGTTTGTGTGGACCAAGCCTCCAACTATTCTCTTGTCAATCTTTGTAGTGTTGAGTGAGCAGATTGCACTTTGTAGTAGGTTGCAAGCGGTAAATTGTTTTTAACCCTGAATGTGTTCTTCATGTAGGCGTTTCAAGCCAAAGGACGGATTCACTCCAAGAGCATGCTGTGCAAGCAGCACAAATTCAGAGAGCCTCAAGGAAATCAAGGCAAAAATGTACTGGCCATACAAACCTCTGTTCCTCTCTCACGTGGGTAAACCCCTCCAGTCCTCTCCGCTCTACTTTATCTCATGCACTTGTGTGCCTATGGCCATTGCGCCATGACAAGTTTAGTGTTTTGGTATCTCATGGTGGGTTGTGATGCCAACGTTTGTGCCTCTCGGGCTTCTGGTATAATAATTTGTGCCATCGTTTTACAGCAGTGATATGATAGTTCGATCCCTAGGTCTCTTATGCGTGCAGATCCGTAAGAGTATACCATGATTCTGTGCTGGACACCCTATATGAACCTTAGGTTTAACCCTAGCGATTTCTTGTTTTGTAAGTTCTCACATTAGCAACGAACTTGCTGATGTACATGGATAAATCTCTCTTGTAGCACTGATCTGGTGCCTTCAAAAGATGCATTTTCTTCCCCTATGAGCTTGCTGGGTGGATTATTATTTCCAAGTGCCACTGATAGTCGGATTCAAAATATGAAAACTGAGCCATCCAACTAATCGAAATGGCGCCTTTCCCTATTATGGAGCAAACTATATGATGTAGTTTGTGTTTCTAGTTGCCTTGCTGGGCGAAATGTGAACGCAATGTTTTTCTTGTTTTTATACCATTATAAAGTAGTGATCTAATGAGATACATTTTATTAAATGATCCTTTAACTTTGGAAAGTACTGATGCGTTAGCATATAAGTAACACGGATTGATGATTTGGCTGCGTGTTTCCTGCCTCATCGTCTTGCTGGATGATCTAGTGAGCAAGACCTGTTCTTTTTGTTGCAGGTAATTGCATAGTTGATTGTGCGTCACATCATCAACCCTTGCACCTTCTATTGCTGACATATACTTGTGAGTGCAAGACTTGTCAATGAGCACCTGGCAGCTGTTCTCTCCCTGGCAGTGAGTTCAGTCTGCTGCAACCACCTCTCCTTCGACGGTGGATCAGGTAACTGCTTGGTCTCCTCCCCAGACACCATGCTGTGTAGGTGTTGGCTTGTGGGGTGTCATGTGGATATACATGATTACATGAAATAAAGTCAGTCTTCTCTTAAGTTAAAACCATGCAATAATCTCTGTTTTGTTCAAGATCAATGTGTTGATAGTTTTAGGCTTTAAGTACACGTATGTGCAGTGCAGGTGCTAGTGTTCTACTCCCTCCGTTCCTAAATATAAGACCTTTTAGAGATTCCAATAGTGACTACACAAGAAGCAGAATGAGTGAATCTACACTCATGTTGAAATCCCTAAAAGGGCTTATATTTAGAAACGGAGGGAGTAGCTGTTATGTGTGGCAACCGCGACAGTGGTGGCCACCTCTTCCTCGGTCCAGGCGAGTCCTGTGTTTGTGTGTTCGTCTTCTGGCTGCCACAATATTGATTGTGATTATCTTCTCATTGGCATTGATTCCTGTGCTGGTTAATTAGACCGTTGGCCACCAGAATGAATTTTCTTTTCCAGTATCTTGTTGCTCCACTTTTCTTTGTTTTTTTTGTTAGTTTTGGTACTGGATACCTGGTTATGTTTAAGACTAGTTTCTTAGCTGAAATATGATTCTAGGGAGCACTTGTCATTTGGGGATTATGGACTAGCAGGAATGAACCATAAAGCGTCATAGTGAACCATGTTCTGTGTCATGTTTCTACTGCAGCAACGAAGGATTCTATTGAGCCCTCGGCCGAGACAGAACAAGTTATTGAGCCGCTCACTACCAATCGTCGAAGACATGTCAAAGCCCTTGAGTTGGTCGGTTTCTCTAAGCACTGGAGCTGGGCGTTTTGCCCCTTTTTTGGGTAGTGTAATGTGGTGGGAGTTATTTTAACCTGTTAGTGAGGGAATCATCTTCTGGTAAAGATGATCATATATGTACAAACCTGTAGTGTTTGGTTCGGTTGTAGCTGATACTTATTTGTATATGGATTAGGTGCCTTTGATTTGATTCAACACGGGCTAGTGATGATTTATATGTACCAAATCTCTTTCATTTTGATGGATTTGCGACGGCGCCTGAGATTGATTTTCCTGCTGGCATGGCACAGTAGAATGTTCATCAGCATGCAAAGATTGCGGAAATTCAAATGCTCACATATATGTATGTATGTATGTATGCATGTATGTATGTATGCACTTCTTCCTGTGCCTTTTAGCTTGGTTTCTTTGGTTTGTTGTCGAGTCGATTTATTTTCATTTGAGGGTTTCGAGCCGCGCCTGGCCTCGGTCCTGAATCTTGTTATGTTTAGTGTTTGTGAGCTGGTTGGTCATCGTACCTATGGTGGATGTTGATCGTTGGTTCTTGTGGTTATTATCTTTCCGGTTTCAGTATGTAGTCAGACCATATGATTTATCTATATGAAATTGGTTGCTCCAAAATAAAAATAAAAATAAAAAGGTGTGTGCTCCTGTGTGAAAGTAAAATCACCCAAGCACCTTCTTGTGGCCTTGTGCTCCTAGAGCCAGTTTTCTTTCTATGTTTGCTCTATAACGTGTATACTAGGCTGGGTTGTTTCGATCATCTAGGAGACTAGGACACCACTCACAGGTTTCTGATTTTGAGCACACCCTTGAATCTGTGCGTAGTACCCTCGTCAAAAAAATAATAATTCTGAGTGTAGTTATATAGAAGTATATTGTTAAACATAATTAACACCAGTGGTTCATCGGGGAAATCCCCGATTACCATCATGTATATCTAGCAACCTTCTCTGATACGTGTCTTTCTATTTAGTGCAAGGTTGATCGATTTTTTCAGTATCTTAGTAACAGATCTGATGCGATTCACAATAGTAATTAGGAAATAAATTATAGTTAGTGTAAAAATCCCACGTATGGAACTATCTGTAGTTATTTGAGGAAACTTAACAAATATTGTCAAATATAAATAGGGAAACTCAACAAATCGTGATCAACTCCCCATGCAAAAGGCATCCATTGTGTGGCAAGGATTTAGTCGGATGTATACCCGGGACTCAATCACCTTGAATTATGGTTTGGTTGCAGAGACTCCTTTAATTTCATCTCGAAATCGAGGCGATCCTTTGAGTCTCTCCTAAATCAACGCTTTCGCCATTTAATCCCATTGCTCGCGACACCTCCTCCTCCATTACTCATTCATGCTATCCAATTTAATTTGTTTTTTACCATTCTGTAACATGAGTATATACATAGAACTTTCGCATACAAGCGCTCATTTTCTCTAACCCTTATTCCTTTTTCTAATGTACCATACCTATGTATTTAGTGCATGGCTGATCCATTTTTTCAGTAGCTTAGCAACAAATATGTGGTGACTCAAAGGAAATTAACTCATAATTAGTGTACAAATCCCACGTATGAAACTACCTTGCAAGCACTTACTAGGAAACGTAACAAACACGGTAAAAAGGAACTTACCAAATCGTAGAGAGAGAGAGGGAAATAAACGCCAGGCGCATGCATGCAAAGGCATTAAACGCGTGGGAATCAATCCCTAGTCTGACCCGTTGTGCTTCTAGCTGGATGAATCAATCTTGTCGCAGAGGCTTCATTAATTACGCTGCTTTCCACCTAGAAACTAGGCGGTGCTTCAATTCCGCCATAAACCAACGCTTTCCTCGTTTAATCCCTGTATGCATGCATGCGTTGCGCTGCCTCCTCCTTCGTTTCTCCCGTTCTTGCCGCAAAATCCGCGCCAACCCGCCGCGATCCATCGGCCCTCGACTCCTCTCCTATGCCTCACGCGGATCGCTGCCCCATCCGACGTCTCTCCACATTCTCTGCTCGCTCATTGATGGCCTAGCCACACGCGATCTCTCTATAAAAGATCGCCCCTTGCACTCTCGATCTGACCCACCCCACACCACAATGTGCGCATCCCTTCTCCTCCATCCAGCGTATCGCTTCGTCTACAACACGCACATCGAGCGGCCGTCAAACCAAGGTTGTGCCAAGCCGATGAAGCAGTGCCCGGCTAGCATCTCACTGGGAGACAATCCGTCGTCAAGTGAGCGGGTGGGTGCGAAGCAGGACTGGTCTGCCATGCCATGTTCATGCCCGGTGGAGCATGTCCGTTGCCCCTATCTTCGGCACCCCGGCCATGCCTTTGGCGGCCACCTAGCACTTGTTCCTAATTTTAGCCTTATCAGTTTGGTTCGCCTCTGTATGTAAGAGCTACACGCCCTTTCTTGATCTAACTTTCCTTGTTTCTGCATGGCGCTACTCGAACTGATGCGTTTATTTCCTGATGCGATGATGCAGATAGTTCTTATGGATGTCGAGGAGAGATGCGGGAAGAAAGTCTTCTAACAGCAGCAAAATCTCGGCTGTTACCACATATTGGTGGATACATGTTCCTGTCGAGGATGATGGGCCAGTCTAGTTGACGTGTGCTTGTTTCACAAGATTCAGACAAGCCAATGCGAGCAAGGGTTAGTGAAAAATTATGTATGCATCATCTATCGTTGCATCCTTTCATTGGTAAAAATGCTACCCTATTGTCACATGCCTCGCTATTGTGTCTGTTTGATGAACATTTCTCGGTCAAGGTTATCTTACCCTTTTCCTAGTTAGCCATATTGATCTTATACCGTCGTCATGTCACTACTATAGAATTCCCTCTAAATAGGCATCTAGGAATTTCTATTTGCTCTTTTTCTAAATTCTATCTTTTTGGTGAGAAATTGATTTTGGGATCTAGATTGTTTTTTTTGTCTCTTTGCTGATATCCTGAAAGAAAGTTTGTTTGTTCAATCATATCATTATCTTTCTGCTTAACTTGAGTAAGACATTGTTTGGAGGGAACTTGTAGGCATTATGGATCACTACTATGATTCCTATGCAGTCTTTTTTTTTGTTTAAATGGCTGATTCAACGTTCTGTTGTTTGTTGTTTTTTAGATGATTGTTACTTGGTCTGGACTCAATACTCAAGATGTGGATGTTTTCTCCTATAAAACCTGCTATGCTACCCTCCCTCCCGAGGCACCTACGTGCCCAAGCAATTCTGGGGTGTTCAATGATTTTACTATGGTATGTTTTAACTGCTGACATTACCTCAACTGTCAATTTGTATTGTACGTTGACTGCTTCGTCGGTGGTGAATGGCAGAGGGGTCTCCTTATGTGCACTCTTCTCCGGTTTTTGTGTGTTCCTTCTTGCGACCAACTTGACCATTTAGTCTGGAGGGAGTTATTCTGAGTTGAACGAAATTTTTTGTTAATCCTCAAAAAGAACAAAAAAATTGAGATTCTTTTGTCTTGTCTGTATCGTTCTACAACTTGTTGTTCAGGTTGATTTTCTTGGTTTTTATGTAGTATGTGGAGAGAGTTAAGTAGTAGGGTAGCCTTCCTTTGGTGGGAATTGCATAGTTCGCAGCTGAGTGAAGTAGTTAGTTTGATGGTCCGGGTTACAAGAAGAAGCATTCCTCTGTTCTGTCGGTAGTAGGTTCCTTTTGTTCTGAGGTGCTCCATGCCCCTTTGCTTGATTGCTATGTGGTAAGGCAACAAAGATTATTAGCAGTTTCGTGTACTAACCAAGAGAACATCCATTTCGTGATTTTGGGTTTTGAGTCCTCTTTGCTAAACCAGTTGCAGCTTGATGAGATAAGTACTAAGTATATCATGTGCATAATTTTCATCAGTCTGCATATTCAAATGACTACTGATATCCCCTTTGTTGTTATGTGGCACTGAATCAGTAGTCATTTTTGCAAAATCATGTGTCATGTTCCTTTCTGAAACATATAATATGGAGAGACAATCTATGGAACTATTCAGATTTGTATGGCAGCCTTAACTTCGCTGGGTAAGAAATTTATTTGATCTTCCTCCAACTGGTTTTTATCATATCAAACTACTGCAGAGCATACAAATTTCTTCACACATACCAACGATTCATTTTAGTTTACTAGCAATTCTTTTGTTATTTGCGCCTTCCATATGTGCATATATTGATGCAAGGCATGAGAAGATGCAGGTGAGTATTGTATTTCTTTACGACCCTCTCCTATATTTAATAGATGTATAATATGAAACATGTGATGTTTGTTTCAATTTTTTTTGCTTTACCACATTTTGTGGACAGAGATCTAAACCTCCTTTCCATGTAATACTTTGAAGAATATTTTAATGCTAAATGTTTGAAGGATTTATACTGCTTCACCAAGCCAATGAATGGTAAAGATGTATCAAAATATGTTAATGATGACAAAACTTTTAACTATACTACTATTAGATTTAAACATTTTTAGTTGCACATTTGTCAGCATCTCCTATATGGCCTGTCAAACTTCAATGCGGTTGTACAAGGTCAATAATGAAATGTTTTTCAGTTTTGTGTTGATTCATTCTTTTGTAGCCAGACACCCGGTGTTAGTCCCTCATGCAATTCGTGATAGTTTTACAGCACGGTGGAGTACACAAACTGATTTTATGCCTCTTCAAGCATCTTACATGAATAAATTAACTGAAAAATATTGGCTTAAGTGATACGGGGTCATGGGAAATCCCTTAGATTTATCCTTGCAGAACAGAAGCTGCGAATGTGCGCTCCAGATTTTGTTACTAGTAATTTTTTATAATTCTAGACGGTAAATCTTTATTTATAGGAATTTGCATGACTTCTTTTCATGTTCATTTTATATCTGCCATGATAAGTAGGAAATAATTATCTTCTCATATATAATACTTTTTATAGGAATTTGCATGACTTGTTTTTATGTTCATTTTATAATAGTTTCAGGATTTGTTTGGTCTCTGGATCTTTTTATTTTTGTTTGGCTTTCCTTGCACATTTGTTATGTCCAATCGTAAATGTTTGATGCACACCGCCTGGAAATTTCTTAAGTTTTATAACATTGAATTCAAAAGGTGAAAAAATAAATGAAATTTAGATGTTTAAGGTCTTTTTCAAGCATCTAGATTTGTTAAATTACTTACTTGGGCACTGTTTGTGGTTGGTGTATCGCAAGGAATAAATGTCCAATAACTTTCAATATCGACATCTCGCTTTCAATATCAACATCAAGGCAATAAGGTCTTGGTGGGTTAGTTTCGAAGATAGATGTCTAACGCTAACTGCAATTGGGTTAAGATAATATTAGCCTGAACAAGCCAAAAATGACATTTTTGTGGAAAGTTGTTCAAAATCTTGTTCCTGTGATCTGGGAAAGCGCTACCTATGTTTCTAGTCCAGGTAATTTTGGACTAGTTAGCACGGGTGGAGCTTTAGAAAGGCTCAATGGGGCGTGGGCCACCCAAGGCTGGAGCAATTTTATTATGCAAAGCCTAGCCCCCAATGCTGACCTACACCGATGTAGAGCAGGAACATAGTAGGCAGGAGCCTCGCATGAATAGCACTGAAGCATTTGTTTGGTCGCCGCTCCTCGATAAAAGCACTATCTCAGGGTCCTACAACGCACATCAGCCACTAGCTACCGCGGCACCCGCCAAGGTCGAATGTGCTGCTATCGGTTTTTCCTTCCTTGGCTAGTTCCTGATCTCATGCAACATGAGTGCATGTTTCCATTTCGATGTCCCATCTCCTAGTTGTAGCACGCCTTAAAAAAGTATTTTCTGCTAGCCAGTAGAATTTTGGTTCTGCACTACCGTAGAGGTGTGTGTGATTTTGTTTTCTTGTACAAGCATGTATGTGCCGCCTTTCGATTGTACTGCCATCATATTGTATTTTTTAGATTAGCAAACGATGTGGATGGTGGAACAATTTTTCATACCCATGGGTGGGGTAAACAGAGAACATGCATGATGGTAAGTGCACAATTCTGTGCATGCCCATTGTTGTATGCACTAATAAGGGATTTTGGGCAGTGGTCTATGAATGATACACGTTTTTCCTATGTTTGGAAAATGACCCACATTGTTGCCCATGGGAATCACCAAAGATGTTGTACGGCTTAATATCATCAATGAAGTGATGATTCATGTTATTACATTTCCCCCTGCGGCTTTTTGACTATTACTTGTTCATGTTTCAGCTGGCTGCTAAAGCCCAATCAACAGAAGTTGTGAATGTGTGCTCCAGATGGGGTGGTTTTGCTAGAACTTTCAGGTAACCATCTTATTTTCATGTATATGAGATTTGTTGGAGATACAATATGCGTGCATGTGTAACACTATTGTGTACTTTTGAAGTTCCTCGGTGGAAAGCCAACTGGAAATGAGGTTACCGGAATAGATTTTGGAACAAGTAATTATTGTATCTATGTTATGGAGGGAAAGGTTTGTGGCTTTGACATCTTTGTTTACAACATTCATGTCTATGTGAAAAGTGCAGGCAAGTTTCTCTTTCATAAGAAAATGGTTCATAGAGCACACACTTGTCTGTCACAAGTGAGTCGGTGAGGATACCTAGCGGTATATTTGTCCTATTACGAGTAACTTAATGTTTGTCAGCGTTTGATAAAGCATATGGATCTCCTAATCATGGTTTGTTACTTCCTATACACATATTTTCAAGAAGCAGGTTCTTGTTGCAATGTGAGGTTCACTTTTGGCCATCTGTTTTATTGAGGTAGTAGTTGATAGCTGTATGATCTGATGAGTGTTTATTCTGCATACATCGTACCACATATGTTGAATTGTGTGGTATGAAAACAAAGGATTTTTGGTACGCAACTAGTAGGCATGATGGAGTAGTAATATGCTTCTAGTATAGTCCATATTTTAAATGGTTGATTCGACAGTTGGTTGCTTCGTTTATGTAAGCGACTATTCCTGGATTTGGTCTCCAAGCTCAAATTGTCGATAACAATTGCAAGAGATGGATGCATGGTACTGTTGTCAGAGGTTTCCTTTGTGCATTGGTTTCTCTTGCTTCTGTAAGGTTGCCTTTATCCAAATATGGGAGTAGGGTTGTCTGAATTTGGCATGCGATTTGCAGTTGTTCGTTATGAGATTATTTTATCTTGTTGTGATATTCTTTGCAAGAACTAAACTTTTTTGTTTGTTTTGCTACTAGTATTTTTTAATTATTTATAGTAAATCTTTATTTATAGGTAATTGCATGACTTCTTTGTATGTACATTGTCTATCAGGCATGATAATTAGGAAATAATTATCTTCTCGTATATAATACTTAGTTTCATGATGTCTTTGGTCTTTGGAAGTTTTTATGTTCGTTTGAGTGTCCTTGCATATTTTTCACGTCCAACCGTAAATATTTGATTCACACTACCTGACAATATCATATGTTGTTATAACATTGAATTCTAATGGTGAAAAAACAAATGATATTCAGATGTTTATGGTCTTTTTCAGACATCCAGATTTGTTAAATTGCTTATTTGGGCACTATTTGTGCATGATGTTTCACAATGAACAAATGTCCAATCGCTTTCAATATCAACAACTTGTTTTCCACGTCGACATCAAGGAAATAAGGTCATGGTGGGTTACAATCAAAGATATATGTGAAAGGTTGTCTGCAATTGGGGTAAGATAATATTAGCCAGAACAAGCCAAACATGACTTCATATTTTTGAGGAAAGTTGTGCAAAATCGTTTTCCTGTGATCTTATATAATGGTATGGGGCGAAGCACACCCTATATGTGCTTATAGTTCACGTAATTTGCGTACTGGTTAGGTTAGTGCCGCTACCGTTTTTTCCTTCCTTGGCTAGTTCCTGATCTGATGTAGCATGATGAGTGCATGTTTCCATTTCGACGTCTCGTCTCCTAGTAGTAGCATGTCTCTAAAAAAAATATTATCACCTAGCCAGTGGAATTTTGGTTCTGCACTACCGTATAGGTGACTGATTTTGTTTTCTTCGTACAAGCATGTATGTGCCGCCTTTGGTTTGTACTACCATGAATGAAGCGATGATTCATGTTATTACATTGCGCCCTGTGGCTTTTTGACTATTGCTTGTTCACGTTTAAGCTGGCTTCTAAAGCCAAATAAACAGAAGCTGCGAATGTGTGCTCCATATGGTGTGGTTTTGCTAGAACTTTCAGATAAACAATTTATTTTTATGTATATGAGATTTGGTGGAGATACTCCAGTATGTGTGCACGTGTAACACTTTTGTGTACTTTTGAAGTTCCTAGGTGCAAAGCCAACTGGAAATGAGGTTATCGGAATTTACGTCAGAACAAGTAATTATTGTGTCTCTGTTATGGAGGGAAAGGTGTGTGGGTGTGGCATCCTTGTTGAAAACATTCATGTCTATGCGAAAGTGCAGACAAGTTTCTCTTTCTTAAAAAAATGGTTCGCAGAGCACACACTTGTCTCTTCACCAGTATATATGTCCTACTACGAGTAACTTAATGTCTGTCAGTGTTTGCTAAATGATATTCATTTCCTCATCATGGGTTGTTACGTCCTGTACACATATGTTCAAGAAGCAGGTTCTTGTTGCAATGTTAGGTTCACTTTTGAACATCTGTTTCTCTGAAGTAGTAGTCGATACGTTTATAATCTGATGGGTATTTATCCCGCATACATCATACCACATATGTTGGATTGTGTAGCATGAATACATGGGGTTTTCCATCCATTCACTACTGACCAATACATTAGCATGCTTAGAATATGTTTTTTTGCTTGGTTATAACTTTAATTTTAAAACAGGCGCTTCATGCGTACGCGTAAGGAAAGTGCAGGCCAGTTTTCCTTTGGTAAAGCAAAAAGGTTCATAGAAGCACACACCTTTTCCCTCAGCATCCAGTTGCCGAAGAAATGTTAGGAGATGGCAGCAAATATGTAGGTTCTGCACATGAGGTATGTGACTTTCTTGCGTTAATTCTGTAATTTGTTTAGCAAAAACTCACTTGTGTGCTCCCGCTCGCCTGATCCTTGTATGTGACACCATATTTGACCATTCATCCTCATTAATGCATTTTGTACTCACAAGAGTATTGAAAGGAATAGGTAATACAAATCATAGAAGTGTAGTTAGTTAGTTCTCTGTACTTGATGTGTTCTAACATATAGCCACACTTTTAGTAAATGCGTGTACTGTCTTGTACCTCTTCTCGGTAACCGCTAAAATTTATATGAACTTGGAGCGAGTAATTTCCTCCACACGTCTCATACTCCATCCTAAATAACTTGTCACTCAAATGGTCCCATTTGAGCGACAAGTAATTTGGGACGGAGGGTGAACTTTTTCCTACTAACCATCAAGTGCTACCGAGCAATCATCTGCCACACCTCAGTATCTACTTGTACGCATCCGCATCCATGATCGCTAAAGTAGTGATCTAAATTAATTTAAGATTTTTTATAAACTATATAAGGTTTTTTTGACCACTGAAGTAGTGATCTACAAAGTTTAATACTCCCTTTTTAAACAAATATAAGAGCAATTAGATCACTATTTTAGCTATATAAACACCCTTATATTTATTTAAGGATGGAATATTAGTTTACAGAGGTAGTAATAATCAAGTGCACAAATCAGAAGAGAGAAAAAAAATCCTATTCTCGTACCTCATGATTTGGGAATAATTGGAGATCCATATTGCCTGAACTGAGCAATCACCCTCCGCCATGGTGATCTTTCTTCTCTTGGGTGCGGCGCCTACCGGAGAGAGAGAGAGAGAGAG
>NC_041383.1:34746720-34769638 GCF_002162155.2 Triticum dicoccoides
CGGTTGGATCCACCAACCGGGACCAAAGGCCCCTGTGCTGCCCGCATCGGGGCCAAAGTTTAGTCCCACCTCGCTAGTTGAGAGGGACGCGCAGTGGTTTATAAGCCCCACTGCCGCACCCCTCTCGAACTCCTCTCTACTACAGGCTTATGGGCCTACTTGCGACTGCTTTGCCTGATGGGCCTTCTGGGCCTACTGCGGGCCTGAATCCTGGCCCATAGTAGGGATTCAAATCGTATTCAGGCCATGTGGGCCCAGTGGGGGGCATTTTTTTTTGTTTTTTTGTTTTCTTTACTTATTGTTGCTATTTTTATTTTTTTCCAGTTTTTTTGTTTGGTTTTGTGCATTATTTATTTTCTTTTGTTTTTTGCTTTATTTTTAATTCTTTTTGCTTTTAGTTTTAGGATAATTATAAACTTTCCACTTTTTTTGTTTTTTTTCTTTCTTGCTTTATTTATTTTATTTTGTTTCTACTTACAACAAAATACTTATTGTTGCTATTTTTAATTATTACGAGGGCCGAACCATAAGACATTAAAGCATTTCAAATGAACTCTGAAATAGTTGAAAGGTGGCATGGTATCATAAATTGACCCACACATAGCATGTGCATGTGCAAAATGGACAATGGTATCATACTCGTCAGTTACAAAGTTGGCATGGTATCATCATAATAGTTGCAGGAGAAAGTCTTCACTTTTTCTTCGCTTGTGTCATTTGCTTATTGCGCCGTAACCATGGATAATCTTCATCGTTTATCAGGATGCTGGGGTCAGCCTTGACTTTAAAGGGAGGAATTTCATGAAACTTTTCATAATCTTCAGACATGTCTGTCTTGTCCTCCACTCCCACGATGTCCCTTTTTCCTGAAAGAACTATGTGGCGCTTTGGCTCATCGTATGATGTATTCACTTCCTTACCTTTTCTCTTTCTCGGTCTGGTAGACATGTCCTTCACATAGATAACCTGTGCCACATCATTGGCTAGGACGAACGGTTCTTCAGTGTACCCAAGATTTTTCAGATCCACTGTTGTCATTCCGTACTGTGGGTCTACCTGTACCCCGCCTCCTGACACATTGACCTATTTGCACTTAAACAAAGGGACCTTAAAATCATGTCCGTAGTCAAGTTCCCATATGTCCACTATGTAACCATAATATGTGTCATTTCCCCTCTCGGTTGTTGCATCAAAGCGGACACCGCTGTTTTGGTTGGTGCTCTTTTGATCTTGGTCAATCATGTAAAATGTATTCCCATTTATCTCGTATCCTTTCCAAATCAATACAGTCAAAGATGGTCCCCTGGATAACAAGTACAGCTTATCACAAACAGTGTTGTGACCTCTGATACGTGCTTCCAACCAACTGCTGAAAGTCCTGATGTGTTCACATGTAATCCAGTCGTCGCACTGCTTCGGGTGTTTGGAGCGCAGACTGTTCTTGTGTTCATCGACATACGGGGTCACCAAGGTAGAGTTCTGTAGAACTGTGTAGTGTGCTTGAGACCAAGAATATCCGTCCCTGCATATTATTGAGTCCCTTCCAAGCGTGCCTTTTCCAGTCAGTCTCCCCTCATACCGCGATTTAGGGAGACCTATCTTCTTAAGGCTAGGAATGAAGTCAACACAAAACCCGATGACATCCTCTGTTTAATGGCCCATGGAGATGCTTCCTTCTGGCCTAGCGCGGTTACGGACATATTTCTTTAGGACTCCCATGAACCTCTCAAAGGGGTACATATTGTGTAGAAATATGGGGCCCAGAATGACAATCTCGTCAACTAGATGAACTAGGACGTGCGTCATGATATTGAAGAAGGATGGTGGGAACACCAGCTCGAAACTGACAAGACATTGCACCACATCACTCCTTAGCCTTGGTATAATTTCTGGATCGATCACCTTCTGAGATATTGCATTGAGGAATGCACATAGCTTCACAATGGCTAATCGGACGTTTTCCGGTAGAAGCCCCCTCAATGCAACCGGAAGCAGTTGCGTCATAATCACGTGGTAGTCATGAGACTTTAGGTTCTGAAACTTTTTCTCTGCCATATTTATTATTCCTTTTATATTCGACGAGAAGCCAGTCGGGACCTTCATACTAAGCAGACATTCAAAGAAGATTTCCTTCTCTTCTTTGGTAAGAGCATAGCTGGCAGGACCTTCATACTGCTTTGGAGGCATGACTTCTTTTTCGTGCAAACGTTGCAGGTCCTCTCGTGCCTCAGCTGTATCTTTTGTCTTCCCATACACGCCCAAGAAGCCTAGCAGGTTCATGCAAAGGTTCTTCGTCACGTGCATCACGTTGATCGAAGAGCGGACCTCTAGGTCTTTCCAGTAGGGTAGGTCCCAAAATATAGATTTCTTCTTCCACATGGGTGCGTGTCCCCCAGCGTCACTCGGAACAGCTAGTCCGCCGGGACCCTTTCCAAAGATTACGTGTAAATCATTGACCATAGCAAGTACGTGATCACCGGTACGCATGGCGGGCTTCTTCCAGTGATCTGCCTCGCCTTTGAAATGCTTGCCTTTCTTTCGACATTGATGGTAGGTCGGAAGAAATCGACGATGGCCCAGGTACACATTCTTCCTGCAGCTTGCCAGGTATATACTATCGGTGTCAAGTAAACAGTGCGTGCATGCATGGTATCCCTTGTTTGTCTGTCCTGAAAGGTTACTGAGAGCGGGCCAATCGTTGATGGTCACGAACAGCAACGCCTTTAGGTTAAATTCCTCCTGTTTGTGCTCATCCCACGTACGTACACCGTTTCCATTCCACAGCTCTAAAAGTTCTTCAACTAATGGCCTTAGGTACACATCAATGTCATTGCCGGGTTGCTTAGGGCCTTGGATGAGAACTGGCATCATAATGCCCTTCCGCTTCATGCACATCCAAGGAGGAAGGTTATACATACATAGAGTGACAGGCCAGGTGCTGTGATTGCTGCTCTGCTCCCCGAAAGGATTAATGCCATCCGCGCTTAAAGCAAACCATACGTTCCTTCGCTCACTTGCAAACTCATCCCAGTAATTTCTCTCGATTTTTCTCCACTGCGACCCGTCAGCGGGTGCTCTCAACTTCCCATCTTTCTTACGGTCCTCACTGTGCAATCGCATCAACTTGGCATGCTCTCCGTTTCTGAACAGACGTTTCAACCGTGGTATTATAGGAGCGTACCACATCACCTTCGCAGGAACCCTCTTCCTGGGGGGCTCGCCGTCAACATCACCAGGGTCATCTCGTCTGATCTTATACCGTAATGCACCGCATACCGGGCATGCGTTCAGATCCTTGTACGCACCGCGGTAGAGGATGCAGTCATTAGGGCATGCATGTATCTTCTGCACCTCCAATCCTAGAGGGCATACGACCTTCTTTGCTGCGTATGTACTGTCGGGCAATTCGTTATCCTTTGGAAGCTTCTTCTTCAATATTTTAAGTAGCTTCTCAAATCCTTTGTCAGGCACAGCATTCTCTGCCTTCCACTGCAGCAATTCCAGTACGGTACCCAGCTTTGTGTTGCCATCTTCGCAATTGGGGTACAACCCTTTTTTGTGGTCCTCTAGCATGCGATCGAACTTCAGCTTCTCCTTTTGACTTTCGCATTGCGTCCTTGCATCGACAATGACCCGACGGAGATCATCATCATCGGGCACATCGTCTGGTTCCTCTTGATCTTCAGCAGCTTCGCCCGTTGCAGCATCATCGTGCACATCGTCTGGTTCCTCTTGATCTTCAGGAGCATCACCGTATTCAGGGGGCACATAGTTGTCATCGTACTCTTCTTCTTCACCATCTTCCATCATAACCCCTATTTCTCCGTGCCTCGTCCAAACATTATAGTGTGGCATGAAACCCTTGTAAAGCAGGTGGGTGTGGAGGATTTTCCGATCAGAGTAAGACTTCGTATTCCCACATACAGGGCATGGACAACACATAAAATCATTCTGCTTGTTTGCCTCAGCCACTTCGAGAAAATCATGCACGCCCTTAATGTACTCGTAAGTGTGTCTTGAACCGTACATCCATTGCCGGTTCATCTGCGTGCATTATATAATTAAGCGACCAAATTAATAGAAGTTCATCATCACATTAAAACCAAAGTACATACATAGTTCTCATCTATTAACATAAAGCTCTGCAGAGCATCTAAATTAATTAAACCATACACTGAAACTATGTAAAACATTTCAATGCGAAAACAAATGCGATCATAATCGCAACGAATGTAACAACTGATCCAACGGCATAATGATACCAAGCCTCGGTATGAATGGCATATTTTCTAATCTTTCTAATCTTCAAGCGCATTGCATCCATCTTGATCTTGTGATCATCGACGACATCCGCAACATGCAACTCCAATATCATCTTCTCTTCCTCAATTTTTCTAATTTTTTCCTTCAACAAATTGTTTTCTTCTTCAACTAAATTTAACCTCTCGACAATAGGGTCAGTTGGAATTTCCGGTTCAACAACCTCCTAGATAAATAAAATCTATGTTACGTTGGTCGGCATAATTGTCATAAACAATAAATGAACCAATAGTTATGAAAAGATAATATATACCATATCTGAATCATAGACAGGACGAGGGCCGACGGGGGCGGATACCAAAACCATCGCACTATATAAGATGCAATAATAAAAGTAAGAAAATTATACAAGTATCTATATAAACATACAAGTAAGAGTTTTTTTCCTTTCAGAAAGAAGATAAGAACAAGAGGCTCACCACGGTGGTGCCGGCGACGCGGGCGATCGACGGCGATGAAGACGGGGACGGGACGTGACGGACCGCTAAACCTAGACAAATATTGAGAAAAATGGAGCTTGGAGGTGGAGCTTGGAGAGGAGAAAGCTTAAGTAGTGTGGCTCGGGCATTCCATCGAACACCTCGTGTGCATAGGAGGTGAGCTAGAGCAACACAAAGCTCTCTCCTCACCGGCCACGAAAAACAGAGCAGTGAGAGTGCTCTGCTCGCGGGGTATATATAGGCAACTAATTGGTCCCGGTTCGTAGCATGAACCGGGACTAAAGGGAAGCCTTTGGTCCCGGTTCATCCCCCCAACCGGGACCAATGGTGGTGGGCCAGGAGCAAGGCACATTGGTCCAGGTTCGTCCCGCCAACCGGGACCAAAAGGTCCAGACGAACCGGGACCAATGGCCCACGTGGCCCGGCCGGCCCCCGGGGCTCAAGAACCGGGTCCAATGCCCCCATTGGTCCCGGTTCTGGATTGAACCGGGACTAATGGGCTGGACCGGCCTGGACCATTGCCCCCTTTTCTACTAGTGCTCGTTCGTCCCGCCTCCCGTCGTTGCACAACCCCGGGCTCTGGTAGTGACATGTGGGATTGGCGCGGCAACATGTGCTGGCGGTTAAACAAACATGTAGGGCCCACACGTCATGTGTCGACGGAGGGCAGCGCCATCGCTAGATTGATGTCAAGTCAAGGATTCACAACTCATACTTAACAATATGTTGAGGTCGATCCGGCCGATTGATTTTGGCACGCATGCGTATTTGTCCGATCCTGCCGGGCGTTTGAGTTGAGGTCGATCCGAGCGTGCATCGAATCTCGTTTTTTTACCCCTGCTAGTACACGTAATCAAGGCTCTCCAAAAAGAAAAAGGAAAATGAAAAAAATGCACGCGTCGGTTAGAGCATTTACATCCGGACGCCTCATAGCCGCCTCAAACATCCGGTCTGACTGCCCGGTCACTGACCGACCATAAAAAAAAGAAAAACAAGCATGACAGACGGTCCGGTCACTGACCGACCAAATAACGACCCCAAACGTCCTGGCTAACCGGCATCCCTCAAACCCAACCCAAATGTGGGGCGAATATAGGAAGGCCCGGGCTTGGCGGCCGCGGACCACAACGGCCCCAAGCGTCGCAGATGTGTTTGTCCGTGTACTAGCAATGCAGCGGACATAAAGACGAGGCCTATCAACCCACCCACTGTTATAACTCGGGAATTTTGACCGTCAATCACCAAGTTTTCGTCTGAAAAAAATTGGGTCCAAAACTACCGACAGGAAGTGAATAAGTGAAAAAGTGAAAAAAATTGCGCCTCATACTCGGGGTGTCAGGGTTCAAAGTGAAAGTGAAGATGAAAAAGAGAAAGTGAAGGAAGTGAAAAAGGAAATTTTGACCGTCAATCACCCTGACACCCCGCATCCTCTCCTCTCCTCTCCCGACGCGCCGCCGCAGCCGCCGCCGCCGCCCCCATCTCCGACTCCGATGCGCAGCTACCGCCCCTCGCCTTCCTCCATCTCCATCTCACCCACCGCCACCCCCTTCTCTCCCTCGGCTGTCGCGCTTCCGGATGGACCCGGTGAGTAGGCCGGCGGCGCTCCCTGATCTGCTCGTCCTGCCAGCCGCGGCGAAGTGAGGCTCCAGGATCCGCGCTCGGGGCGGCCTCGACGCAGGTGCTCGGTGTGCCCGGCCGCCCAAGACTCCGCCTTCCTCACGCTAGTGCGTCTGGAGAGGAGGAGGGGGCGGCACACACAGCCGTGCCCTGCCGTCGGCGACGACGGCGCGGCCGTGCCCTCCGATGCCGCTCTTCTGCGCGCGTGAGGACACCAACTCCGCTCTCAACGACGACCGCGCCATGGAATGGAGCCCTTCAAGGAAGGTCCCCTCTCCCTCTCCTTGTCTCTCTCCTTCACCTCCAATTTCTCTCACCTCGTGGCCTGCTTGGTGCCACGGCCATGTCCAATTAGGCTCGCTCGATTGGGCGCTCAATTGATTGCCTCACATGCATGCTACATGGTCTCTGCAGGATGCATCCAATTGCTTGCTTGGTTTCCCTAAAATCCCCAGTTTTATTTTTTAGGGTTCACCGTTGCTGTTCTATTCACTGTCTCGTGCTTATTTTTCTAGCTTAAGGCTTTTGCTTAGAGTTGTAAATTCATTCATGTCTTAACTGGATACTATGATATGATTGCCAGTATTTGATTCTTGAAAGGTCTGCTGTTTAGCATCAACCTCGGATTCTCTATTCACTGAATCTTTGGGGGAGGGGCGCTCTCACACCCCGGGTTCAGATGATCTCGCATTATGCGTCATCCGATACGCCATGCATGTTTGTGCCAAAAGCAGGCACTGGCGTTCTGAAAAAATGTTGTATTTGTTGTTGCGTGTATTGGCAGACGCATATATAGGAGTACGTGGTGAGCTGCACCGTCGGCTGTGCCTTTGTTCCCCACTTCCGTCGGCTGTGCCTCTGTTCCCCACTTCCGTCAGCTTGTTTTTTTGTGTAGAGAAACAAACTGGACGACATGTCTCCAGTAGATTCAGAGCAGTTGGCCGTAGAACATGGCGGCGACAGGACTTCCCGCTCTTTGTCTCCGACGAAATGGACTTCCCGCTGGGTCCAATTAGCACGAGTCGAGCTTAATTTGTATAAGAGGAGCTAGACTCGACTACTCATGCGCTGCCCAACTACCTAAGCTAGTCTTTTTGTTGCTGCACGGACATGTCCATAGTTTAGTAGCTGAAATTCAGAAGTCAGAACTGTTCGTCTGCACACTGATAGGAATAGTTCCGATGCATCGACCGACATCGTTGTAGTAGGGAAATTAGTTTTCGTGCAATGGACAGTGATATTGCTATTTGATGTTCGTAATGCAATTCTAGCTAGTTGAATAGAGTTTCAGCTGAGATTGGGATTATGCATTTGCAGACTTTGGGTTGCTTGTAACCCGCCATGTCACAGATAGGGTGCCTGTTAGAAATCTTCTATGGGTAAGTATGCAGAGAAGATCTTATCATGGCTGCTGTTTCTTTCAGTATAATAACTTGGACTTGCATGTACTTTGTAGGGGTAACCAACAAGCGACAAATATTCAGTCTTGAGGGCGCAAGTACTGAAGCTATGATCCAGCTGTTGAGAATAACTGATAATCATGGTGTCTTATGTGTAACTATTTTCTTCAGAAATCACCAAGTACTTGTGAGTGCTTACCTTTTACATACTATGTTGTTCTTGGATCATGAATGACTCTGTTCTATTGTCGTCTAGTTCTTCTCTAATAAGTACATACTATCTTGTTCTTGCCTGTGCATTCATCCGAAGCTAGTTTTGCTTATGTGTGTACTGTTTTGATTGCCATGTCAGACTGCAAAGGTTTTCGTGTCACCGACAACTCTGCTTCACTAGTAGATTGGGGAAGGCGGCCGCTGCCCTCGTCTCCGCATTGCCACGTCCTACTCCTCTGCTCCACAACATACATGGCTAAAGTAAGGTAAGACTCCAGTGTGTATTCAGCTATTGTGCACTTCTCGGCTGACTAAACAGTGGTGGAATTTAGTTAGGGTTGCACGTGCAGGTACAACTCGTCGACGTCAAGGAGAATGATGCCTTAGACCAGTCTGAGAAGCCATCGCCGTCCTCGGGTGCTGCCGCCAACGGATACGGGTGCTTGGTGGTAAGAAGACTCTTCTCCTCCCCTCACTTCTCCCACTTTGGGTTCATGGCCTTAGTGCCAGCCATGGACATTGACTTGATATTGTTCTGTGCTTGTGGTTATCTGCCAATAACTTTCCTTTTTGCTTGCATATGTTGGCATGGTTTATTGCAACCATTAATATTCTGTTAAGGCTTACAAATATCTAATGTTGTTGTAGCTCATATTCTTGTCCTGGCTATCAGTGTGTTTCATAGGTAGGCTTTAGGTTGCTGTGATGCTAAATATGCTTAACTAGTCAATCACAATCACAATACGCCAAAGATGGTCAAATGGCTCATTCCATATGGTCATTGATGTTGGATGCTCCCCATTTTCTATTGTAGCTTAGATTTTATCCTGTATTTACTTTTGCATAGTTGCAGATCATGAATGACTGTTTTATTGTGGTCTAGTTCTTCTCTAATAAGAACATATATTGTTCTTGCTTGTGCATTTATCCAAACCTAGTTTTGCTTACGTGTGTACTATTTTGATTGCCCTGACAGACTGAACAGGATGTTAGAGTTTTTCATGTCATCGACAACTCTGCGTCACTAGTAGATTGGGGTGTTCGGCTGCCACCCTTGTCTCCGCCGTGGCCATCCTCCTCTTCATCTGTTCCACAACGTCCATGGCTTAAACAGGGTAAGACTCTAGTGTGTATTTAGCTATGGTGCACTTCTCGTCTGACTAAACAGTGGTGGAATTCAACCAAGGTTGCACGTGCAGGTACAGCTCATGGACGCCAAGGAGAATGATGCCTTAGACTAGTCTGAGAAGCCATCGCTGCCCTTGGATGTTCCCGCCGACAAAGACGGGCACATGGTGGTAAGAATGCTCTTCTCCTCCCGCAATTCTCCAACTTTGGGTTCATGGCCTTTGTACCAGACATGGAACCAATGGCTTGATATTGTGATGTGCTTCTGGTCACCTGCATGTTCACATTCATCTGATTCCATTTGGTTGTCAGTTTAAGTGGACATGATTGATTGTGTTCTTTACCTTATAACTTAGCTTCATTCATGTTCCTCAACTCTACCAGCAAAGGCTCCTACAAAAGACTTAATGGTTCAAAACGTAAATACTGGGCACTTGAATCGTGTAAAAATCCTAAAGCCATAAGTTGTTATAGCAGATAAACCAATTCTCTGTGACACTGCAAATTGTGGTTTCATCTACGAGTTCCAAATAATGCACAACTTTTAAAAAAAGTGGTAAGTTTGTTAATGCCCAGCCGTTGGTACCATTATTGGCCGAGCCTTTTTTTATTATGCCTGTGTCGGAATCTGAAATATATCATTCTTTTCTTTTATCCAGTAGGAATGCTAATTGACAAAGATAGAAGGTGTTCTATTGTTCTAGCTCCCTACCCTTTCTTCAGTACTAGTCTCTATGTTGTTGCTCATGTTGGGATGATCGTGGAGTGTTTTTTCTCGTGAAGCATGGAAATAAAAATAACCACCATTTATGAGACTGAATCAAAACTAACAACGGAAACTACGAGAAATGATTATTCAGAGCTACTCTGTTTTGAACCGTGGCTTACCGTTAGCTCTTCTTTTGTTCATTATATATATGTATGTAAATTCAAGGTTGAACTAAAAGATGCATTGTTTTTTGGCCTTCAGACACAAGATTGGGCTACTCAGCCAACGATAAGTGGCGGTGTACTTCATCACAGCCTTCCGTTTTCGAAAACATCAGTCAATCCTTCGTTAAGTGAGCATAATGGACATGTTAGTATTGCTGCCTTTAAAAACACAGCAATGGTTCTTTTGCTTGCTTATTTTTCTTTAGCTAGTCACGTTCCAAATGTTATCTAATAGTTATGATCTTCTGTGCAGCAATGACCCAACCATGCCCATAATGGCCATACAGTACAACAAGGCATCCTCGTTGGTCTATGTTGCAAATGGGTAAGTAAGCTCTTTCAATCTTTCTAGTATCGAGTGACTGCGACCTCCAACTTTAACCTTACCATCTTTAGGCTGCAGCACTTTCCATGCTTTCAAGCCGAAGGACTTCACTCCGAGGGCATACTCTACAAGCAATACAAATTCAGAGAGACACGAGGAAATCAAGTCAAAATCAACCGATTGTCTTAGACCCTTTTGCACATGGTAATTATCTTGCAGATATGCGGGCTGTGGTTTTTTTTTGTCTGCCTAGCTTGCTGGATGTCTTACTGGATACTGTAGCTAATTCTTTTTCGTATCTTCAGGACATTTGAGAGCACTCTACTCTTTAGTCTGTTGGAACAAAGTTATGATGTTTCCGTTTCACACAAGAAATCAATTGCAAGAAGATCATGACAGCAGCTTGTCATGTAAGGTATAATTTGTGTCCTCTTTATTATGTCAGAATTACTTTGATCTTGATTAGTTGACTAGGTGATACTCTTGGAAGTTAATCATCGAGTGTTCCTTAATTTTTGTTTGTAGTTTATTGACGTCGACACTCCATTTGAGATTCCATACATCTTATCATAGATTTGGAATGAATCTGATCGCGATTATCTGGGTTTAGAACATGGACACAAAAATATCGAGATTCATGTGTGAGTTATGTCGACATTTCGATTAAGAAGGCTTTAGTTTTGTAGGTTAGAGAAATGTCATAGTGTTGCCTTGTTTTTGTTTGAAATTCCTGGTTAGGGATCTTCTTGATCCTTGATAGCAATAGTTGGTGATCATTCTGTGTTCTCTTTTGAGATGTTTGT
The DNA here is from genome assembly GCF_002162155.2 of Triticum dicoccoides. Lineage (NCBI taxonomy): Eukaryota > Viridiplantae > Streptophyta > Magnoliopsida > Poales > Poaceae > Triticum > Triticum dicoccoides. The sequence goes on from NC_041383.1 coordinate 34,757,900, forward strand.
CCACCTGTACGCCTTCATTTCCCAGGGCTTAGTTTGTGTGGACCAAGCCTCCAACTATTCTCTTGTCAATCTTTGTAGTGTTGAGTGAGCAGATTGCACTTTGTAGTAGGTTGCAAGCGGTAAATTGTTTTTAACCCTGAATGTGTTCTTCATGTAGGAGTTTCAAGCCAAAGGACGGATTCACTCCAAGATCATGCTGTGCAAGCAGCACAAATTCAGAGAGCCTCAAGGAAATCAAGGCAAAAATGTACTGGCCATACAAACCTCTGTTCCTCTCTCACGTGGGTAAACCCCTCCAGTCCTCTCCGCTCTACTTTATCTCATGCACTTGTGTGCCTATGGCCATTGCGCCATGACAAGTTTAGTGTTTTGGTATCTCATGGTGGGTTGTGATGCCAACGTTTGTGCCTCTCGGGCTTCTGGTATAATAATTTGTGCCATCGTTTTACAGCAGTGATATGATAGTTCGATCCCTAGGTCTCTTATGCGTGCAGATCCGTAAGAGTATACCATGATTCTGTGCTGGACACCCTATATGAACCTTAGGTTTAACCCTAGCGATTTCTTGTTTTGTAAGTTCTCACATTAGCAACGAACTTGCTGATGTACATGGATAAATCTCTCTTGTAGCACTGATCTGGTGCCTTCAAAAGATGCATTTTCTTCCCCTATGAGCTTGCTGGGTGGATTATTATTTCCAAGTGCCACTGATAGTCGGATTCAAAATATTGAAACTGAGCCATCCAACTAATCGAAATGGCGCCTTTCCCTATTATGGAGCAAACTATATGATGTAGTTTGTGTTTCTAGTTGCCTTGCTGGGCGAAATGTGAACGCAATGTTTTTCTTGTTTTTATACCATTATAAAGTAGTGATCTAATGAGATAGATTTTATTAAATGATCCTTTAACTTTGGAAAGTACTGATGCGTTAGCATATAAGTAACACGGATTGATGATTTGGCTGCGTGTTTCCTGCCTCATCGTCTTGCTGGATGATCTAGTGAGCAAGACCTGTTATTTTTGTTGCAGGTAATTGCATAGTTGATTGTGCGTCACAGCATCAACCCTTGCACCTTCTATTGCTGACATATACTTGTGAGTGCAAGACTTGTCAATGAGCACCTGGCAGCTGTTCTCTCCCTGGCAGTGAGTTCAGTCTGCTGCAACCACCTCTCCTTCGACGGTGGATCAGGTAACTGCTTGGTCTCCTCCCCAGACACCATGCTGTGTAGGTGTTGGCTTGTGGGGTGTCATGTGGATATACATGATTACATGAAATAAAGTCAGTCTTCTCTTAAGTTAAAACCATGCACTAATCTCTGTTTTGTTCAAGATCAATGTGTTGATAGTTTTAGGCTTTAAGTACATGTATGTGCAGTGCAGGTGCTAGTGTTCTACTCCCTCTGTTCCTAAATATAAGACCTTTTAGAGATTCCAATAGTGACTACACAAGAAGCAAAATGAGTGAATCTACACTCATGTTGAAATCCCTAAAAGGGCTTATATTTAGAAACGGAGGGAGTAGCTGTTATGTGTGGCAACCGCGACAGTGGTGGCCACCTCTTCCTCGGTCCAGGCGAGTCCTGTGTTTGTGTGTTCGTCTTCTGGCTGCCACAATATTGATTGTGATTATCTTGTCATTGGCATTGATTCCTGTGCTGGTTAATTAGACCGTTGGCCACCAGAATGAATTTTCTTTTCCAGTATCTTGTTGCTCGACTTTTCTTTGTTTTTTTGTTAGTTTTGGTACTGGATACCTGGTTATGTTTAAGACTAGTTTCTTAGCTGAAATATGATTCTAGGGAGCACTTGTCATTTGGGGATTATGGACTAGCAGGAATGAACCATAAAGCGTCATAGTGAACCATGTTCTGTGTCATGTTTCTACTGCAGCAACGAAGGATTCTATTGAGCCCTCGGCCGAGACAGAACAAGTTTTTGAGGCGCTCACTACCAATCGTCGAAGACATGTCAAAGCCCTTGAGTTGGTCGGTTTCTCTAAGCACTGGAGCTGGGCGTTTTGCCCCTTTTTTGGGTAGTGTAATGTGGTGGGAGTTATTTTAACCTGTTAGTGAGGGAATCATCTTCTGGTAAAGATGATCATATATGTACAAACCTCTAGTGTTTGGTTTGGTTGTAGCTGATACTTATTTGTATATGGATTAGGTGCCTTTGATTTGATTCAACACGGGCTAGTGATGAGTTATATGTACCAAATCTCTTTCATTTTGATGGATTTGCGACGGCGCCTAAGATTGATTTTCCTGCTGGCATGGCACAGTAGAATGTTCATCAGCATGCAAAGATTGCGGAAATTCAAATGCTCACATATATGTATGTATGTATGCATGTATGTATGTATGCGCTTCTTCCTGTGCCTTTTAGCTTGGTTTCTTTGGTTTGTTGTCGAGTCGATTTATTTTCATTTGAGGGTTTCGAGCCGCGCCTGGCCTCGGTCCTGAATCTTGTTATGTTTAGTGTTTGTGAGCTGGTTGGTCATCGTACCTATGGTGGATGTTGATCGTTGGTTCTTGTGGTTATTATCTTTCCGGTTTCAGTATGTAGTCAGACCATATGATTTATCTATATGAAATTGGTTGCTCCAAAATAAAAGTAAAAATAAAAAGGTGTGTGCTCCTGTGTGAAAGTAAAATCACCCAAGCACCTTCTTGTGGCCTTGTGCTCCTGGAGCCAGTTTTCTTTCTATGTTTGCTCTATAACGTGTATACTAGGCTGGGTTGTTTCCATCATCTAGGAGACTAGGACACCACTCACAGGTTTCTGATTTTGAGCACACCCTTGAATCTGTGAGTAGTACCCTCGTCAAAAAAAAAAAATTTCCGAGTGTAGTCATATAGAAGTATATTGTTAAACATAATTAACACCGGCGGTTCATCAGGGAAATCCCCGATTACCATCATGTATATCTAGCAACCTTCTCTGATACGTGTCTTTCTATTTAGTGCAAGGTTGATCGATTTTTTCAGTATCTTAGTAACAGATCTGATGCGATTCACAATAGTAATTAGGAAATAAATTATAGTTAGTGTAAAATCCCACGTATGGAACTATCTGTAGTTATTTGAGGAAACTTAACAAATATTGTCAAATATAAATAGGGAAACTCAACAAATCGTGATCAACTCCCCATGCAAAAGGCATCCATCGTGTGGCAAGGATTTAGTCGGATGTATACCCGGGACTCAATCACCTTGAATTATGGTTTGGTTGCAGAGACTCCTTTAATTTCATCTCGAAATCGAGGCGATCCTTTGAGTCTCTCCTAAATCAACGCTTTCGCCATTTAATCCCATTGCTCGCGACACCTCCTCCTCCATTACTCATTCGTGCTATCCAATTTAATTTGTTTTTTACCATTCTGCAACATGAGTATATACATAGAACTTTCGCATACAAGCGCTCATTTTCTCTAACCCTTATTCCTTTTTCTAATGTACCATACCTATGTATTTAGTGCATGGCTGATCCATTTTTTCAGTAGCTTAGCAACAAATATGTGGTGACTCAAAGGAAATTAACTCATAATTAGTGTACAAATCCCACGTATGAAACTACCTTGCAAGCACTTACTAGGAAACGTAACAAACATGGTAAAAAAGGAACTTACCAAATCGTAGAGAGAGAGAGGGAAATCAACGCCAGGCGCATGCATGCAAAGGCATTAAACGCGTGGGAATCAATCCCTAGTCTGACCCGTTGTGCTTCTAGCTGGATGAATCAATCTTGTCGCAAAGGCTTCATTAATTACGCTGCTTTCCACCTAGAAACTAGGCGGTGCTTCAATTCCGCCATAAACCAACGTTTTCCTCGTTTAATCCCTGTATGCATGCACGCGTTGCGCTGCCTCCTCCTTCGTTTCTCCCGTTCTTGCCGCAAAATCCGCGCCAACCCGCCGCGATCCATCGGCCCTCGACTCCTCTCCTATGCCTCACGCGGATCGCTGCCCCATCCGACGTCTCTCCACATTCTCTGCTCGCTCATTGATGGCCTAGCCACACGCGATCTCTCTATAAAAGATCGCCCCTTGCGCTCTCGATCCGACCCACCCCACACCACAATGTGCGCATCCCTTCTCCTCCATCCAGCGTATCGCTTCGTCTACAACACGCACATCGAGCGGCCGTCAAACCAAGGTTGTGCCAAGCCGATGAAGCAGTGCCCGGCTAGCATCTCACTGGGAGACAATCCGTCGTCGAGTGAGCGCGTGGGTGCGAAGCAGGACTGGTCTGCCATGCCATGTTCATGCCCGGCGGAGCATGTCCGTTGCCCCTATCTTCGGCACCCCGGCCATGCCTTTGGCGGCCACCTAGCACTTGTTCCTAATTTTAGCCTTATCAGTTTGGTTCGCCTCTGTATGTAAGAGCTACACGCCCTTTCTTGATCTAACTTTCCTTGTTTCTGCATGGCGCTACTCGAACTGATGCGTTTTTTTCCTGATGCGATGATGCAGATAGTTCTTATGGATGTCGAGGAGAGATGCGGGAAGAAAGTCTTCTGACAGCAGCAAAATCTCGGCTGTTACCACATATTGGTGGATACATGTTCCTGTCGAGGATGATGGGCCAGTCTAGTTGACGTGTGCTTGTTTCACAAGATTCAGACAAGCCAATGCGAGCAAGGGTTAGTGAAAAATTATGTATGCATCATCTATCGTTGCATCCTTTCATTGGTAAAAATGCTACCCTATTGTCACATCCCTCGCTATTGTGTCTGTTTGATGAACATTTCTCGGTCAAGGTTATCTTACCCTTTTCCTAGTTAGCCATATTGATCTTATACCGTCGTCATGTCACTACTATAGAATTCCCTCTAAATAGGCATCTAGGAAGTTCTATTTGCTCTTTTTCTAAATTCTATCTTTTTGGTGAGAAATTGATTTTGGGATCTAGATTGTTTTTTTGTCTCTTTGCTGATATCCTGAAAGAAAGTTTGTTTGTTCAATCATATCATTATCTTTCTGCTTAACTTGAGTAAGACATTGTTTGGAGGGAACTTGTAGGCATTATGGATCACTACTATGATTCCTATGCAGTCTTTTTTTTGTTTAAATGGCTGATTCAACGTTCTGTTGTTTGTTGTTTTTTAGATGATTGTTACTTGGTCTGGACTCAATACTCAAGATGTGGATGTTTTCTCCTATAAAACCTGCTATGCTACCCTCCCTCCCGAGGCACCTACGTGCCCAAGCGATTCTGGGGTGTTCAATGATTTTACTATGGTATGTTTTAACTGCTGACATTACCTCAACTGTCAATTTGTATTGTACGTTGACTGCTTCGTCGGTGGTGAATGGCAGAGGGGTCTCCTTATGTGCACTCTTCTCCGGTTTTTGTGTGTTCCTTCTTGCGACCAACTTGACCATTTAGTCTGGAGGGAGTTATTCTGAGTTGAACGAAATTTTTTGTTAATCCTCAAAAAGAACAAAAAAATTGAGATTCTTTTGTCTTGTCTGTATCGTTCTACAACTTGTTGTTCAGGTTGATTTTCTTGGTTTTTATGTAGTATGTGGAGAGAGTTAAGTAGTAGGGTAGCCTTCCTTTGGTGGGAATTGCATAGTTCGCAGCTGAGTGAAGTAGTTAGTTTGATGGTCCGGGTTACAAGAAGAAGCATTCCTCTGTTCTGTAGGTAGTAGGTTCCTTTTGTTCTAAGGTGCTCCATGCCCCTTTGCTTGATTGCTATGTGGTAAGGCAACAAAGATTATTAGCAGTTCCGTGTACTAACCAAGAGAACATCCATTTCGTGATTTTGGGTTTTGAGTCCTCTTTGCTAAACCAGTTGCAGCTTGATGAGATAAGTACTAAGTATATCATGTGCATAATTTTCATCAGTCTGCATATTCAAATGACTACTGATATCCCCTTTGTTGTTATGTGGCACTGAATCAGTAGTCATTTTTGCAAAATCATGTGTCATGTTCCTTTCTGAAACATATAATATGGAGAGACAACCTATGGAACTATTCAGATTTGTATGGCAGCCTTAACTTCGCTGGGTAAGAAATTTATTTGATCTTCCTCCAACTGGTTTTTATCATATCAAACTACTGCAGAGCATACAAATTTCTTCACACATACCAACGATTCATTTTAGTTTACTAGCAATTCTTTTGTTATTTGCGCCTTCCATATGTGCATATATTGATGCAAGGCATGAGAAGATGCAGGTGAGTATTGTATTTCTTTACGACCCTCTCCTATATTTAATAGATGTATAATATGAAACATGTGAAGTTTGTTTCAATTTTTTTTGCTTTACCACATTTTGTGGACAGAGATCTAAACCTCCTTTCCATGTAATACTTTGAAGAATATTTTAATGCTAAATGTTGGAAGGATTTATACTGCTTCACCAAGCCAATGAATGGTAAAGATGTATCAAAATATGTTAATGATGACAAAACTTTTAACTATACTACTATTAGATTTAAACATTTTTAGTTGCACATTTGTCAACATCTCCTATATGGCCTGTCAAACTTCAATGCGGTTGTACAAGGTCAATAATGAAATGTTTTTCAGTTTTGTGTTGATTCATTCTTTTGTAGCCAGACACCCGGTGTTAGTCCCTCATGCAATTCGTGATAGTTTTACAGCACGGTGGAGTACACAAACTGATTTTATGCCTCTTCAAGCATCTTACATGAATAAATTAACTGAAAAATATTGGCTTAAGTGATACGGGGTCATGGGAAATCCCTTAGATTTATCCTTGCAGAACAGAAGCTGCGAATGTGCGCTCCAGATTTTGTTACTAGTAATTTTTTATAATTCTAGACGGTAAATCTTTATTTATAGGAATTTGCATGACTTCTTTTCATGTTCATTTTATATCTGCCATGATAAGTAGGAAATAATTGTCTTCTCATATATAATACTTTTTATAGGAATTTGCATGACTTCTTTTTATGTTCATTTTATAATGGTCTCTGGATCTTTTTATTTTTGTTTGGCTTTCCTTGCACATTTGTTATGTCCAATCGTAAATGTTTGATGCACACTGCCTGGAAATTTCTTAAGTTTTTATAACATTGAATTCAAAAGGTGAAAAAATAAATGAAATTTAGATGTTTATGGTCTTTTTCAAGCATCTAGATTTGTTAAATTACTTACTTGGGCACTGTTTGTGGTTGGTGTATCGCAATGAATAAATGTCCAATAACTTTCAATATCGACATCTCGCTTTCAATATCAACATCAAGGAAATAAGGTCTTGGTGGGTTAGTTTCGAAGATAGATGTCTAACGCTAACTGCAATTGGGTTAAGATAATATTAGCCTGAACAAGCCAAAAATGACATTTTTGTGGAAAGTTGTTCAAAATCTTGTTCCTGTGATCTGGCGAAGCGCTACCTATGTTTCTAGTCCAGGTAATTTTGGACTAGTTAGCACGGGTGGAGCTTTAGAAAGGCTCAATGGGGCGTGGGCCACCCAAGGCTGGAGCAATTTTATTATGCAAAGCCTAGCCCCCAATGCTGACCTACACCGATGTAGAGCAGGAACATAGTAGGCAGGAGCCTCGCATGAATAGCACTGAAGCATTTGTTTGGTCGCTGCTCCTCGATAAAAGCACTATCTCAGGGTCCTACAACGCACATCAGCCACTAGCTACCGCGGCACCCGCCAAGGTCGAATGTGCTGCTATCGGTTTTTCCTTCCTTGGCTAGTTCCTGATCTCATGCAACATGAGTGCATGTTTCCATTTCGATGTCCCATCTCCTAGTAGTAGCACGCCTTAAAAAAGTATTTTCTGCTAGCCAGTAGAATTTTGGTTCTGCACTACCGTAGAGGTGTGTGTGATTTTGTTTTCTTTGTACAAGCATGTATGTGCCGCCTTTCGTTTGTACTGCCATCATATTGTATTTTTAGATTAGCAAACGATGTGGATGGTGGAACAATTTTTCGTGCCCATGGGTGGGGTAAACAGAGAACATGCATGATGGTAAGTGCACAATTCTGTGCATGCCCATTGTTGTATGCACTAACAAGGGATTTTGGGCAGTGGTCTATGAATGATACACGTTTTTCCTATGTTTGGAAAATGACCCACATTGTTGCCCATGGGAATCACCAAAGATGTTGTACGGGTTAATATCATCAATGAAGTGATGATTCATGTTATTACATTTCCCCCTGCGGCTTTTTGACTATTACTTGTTCATGTTTCAGCTGGCTGCTAAAGCCCAATCAACAGAAGTTGTGAACGTGTGCTCCAGATGGGGTGGTTTTGCTAGAACTTTCAGGTAACCATCTTATTTTCATGTATATGAGATTTGCTGGAGATACAATATGCGTGCATGTGTAACACTATTGTGTACTTTTGAAGTTCCTCGGTGGAATGCCAACTGGAAATGAGGTTACCGGAATAGATTTTGGAACAAGTAATTATTGTATCTATGTTATGGAGGGAAAGGTTTGTGGCTGTGACATCTTTGTTTACAACATTCATGTCTATGTGAAAAGTGCAGGCAAGTTTCTCTTTCATAAGAAAATGGTTCATAGAGCACACACTTGTCTATCACAAGTGAGTCGGTGAGGATACCTAGCGGTATATTTGTCCTATTACGAGTAACTTAATGTTTGTCAGCGTTTGATAAAGCATATGGGTCTCCTAATCATCGTTTGTTACTTCCTATACACATATTTTCAAGAAGAAGGTTCTTGTTGCAATGTGAGGTTCACTTTTGGCCATCTGTTTTATTGAGGTAGTAGTTGATAGCTGTATGATCTGATGAGTGTTTATCCTGCATACATCGTACCACATATGTTGAATTGTGTGGTATGAAAACATGGGATTTTTGGTACGCAACTAGTAGGCATGATGGAGTAGTAATATGCTTCTAGTATAGTCCATATTTTAAATGGTTGATTCGACAGTTGGTTGCTTCGTTTATGTAAGCGACTATTCCTGGATTTGGTCTCCAAGCTCAAATTATCGATAACAATTGCAAGAGATGGATGCATGGTACTGTTGTCAGAGGTTTCCTTTGTGCATTGGTTTCTCTTGCTTCTGTAAGGTCGCCTTTATCCAAATATGGGAGTAGGGTTGTCTGAATTTGGCATGCGATTTGCAGTTGTTCGTTATGAGATTATTTTATCTTGTTGTGATATTCTTTGCAAGAACTAAACTTTTTTGTTTGTTTTGCTACTAGTATTTTTTAATTATTGATAGTAAACTTTATTTATAGGTAATTGCATGACTTCTTTGTATGTTCATTGTCTATCAGGCATGATAATTAGGAAATAATTATCTTCTCGTATATAATACTTAGTTTCATGATGTCTTTGGTCTTTGGAAGTTTTTATGTTCGTTTGAGTGTCCTTGCATATTTTTTACGTCCAACTGTAAATATTTGATTCACACTACCTGACAATATCATATGTTGTTATAACATTGAATTCTAATGGTGAAAAAACAAATGATATTCAGATGTTTATGGTCTTTTTCAGACATCCAGATTTGTTAAATTGCTTATTTGGGCACAATTTGTGCATGATGTTTCACAATGAACAAATGTCCAATCGCTTTCAATATCAACAACTTGTTTTCCACGTCGACATCAAGGAAATAAGGTCATGGTGGGTTACCATCAAAGATATATTGTCTGCAATTGGGGTAAGATAATATTAGCCAGAACAAGCCAAACATGACTTCATATTTTTGAGGAAAGTTGTGCAAAATCGTTTTCCTGTGATCTTATATAATGGTATGCGGCGAAGCACACCCTATATGTGCTTCTAGTTCACGTAATTTGCGGACTGGTTAGGTTAGTGCCGCTACCGTTTTTTCCTTCCTTGGCTAGTTCCTGATCTGATCTAGCATGATGAGTGCATGTTTCCATTTCGACGTCTCGTCTCCTAGTAGTAGCATGTCTCTAAAAAAATATTATCACCTAGCCAGTGGAATTTTGGTTCTGCACTACCGTATAGGTGACTGATTTTGTTTTCTTCGTACAAGCATGTACGTGCCGCCTTTGGTTTGTACTACCATGAATGAAGCGATGATTCATGTTATTACATTGCGCCCTGTGGCTTTTTGACTATTGCTTGTTCACGTTTAAGCTGGCTTCTAAAGCCAAATAAACAGAAGCTGCAAATGTGTGCTCCATATGGTGTGGTTTTTCTAGAACTTTCAGATAAACAATTTATTTTTATATATATGAGATTTGGTTGAGATACTCCAGTATGTGTGCACGTGTAACACTTTTGTGTACTTTTGAAGTTCCTAGGTGCAAAGCCAACTGGAAATGAGGTTATCGGAATTTACATCAGAACAAGTAATTATTGTGTCTCTGTTATGGAGGGAAAGGTGTGTGGCCGTGGCATCCTTGTTGAAAACATTCATGTCTATGCGAAAGTGCAGACAAGTTTCTCTTTCTTAAAAAAATGGTTCGCAGAGCACACACTTGTCTCTTCACCAGTATATATGTCCTATTACGAGTAACTTAATGTCTGTCAGTGTTTGCTAAATGATATTCATTTCCTCATCATGGGTTGTTACGTCCTGTACACATATGTTCAAGAAGCAGGTTCTTGTTGCAATGTTAGGTTCACTTTTGAACATCTGTTTCTCTGAAGTAGTAGTCGAGACGTTTATAATCTGATGGGTATTTATCCCGCATACATCATACCACATATGTTGGATTGTGTAGCATGAATACATGGGGTTTTCCATCCATTCACTACTGACCAATACATTAGCATGCTTAAAATATGTTTTTTTGCTTGGTTATAACTTTAATTTTAAAACAGGCGCTTCATGCGTACGCGTAAGGAAAGTGCAGGCCAGTTTTCCTTTGGTAAAGCAAAAAGGTTCATAGAAGCACACACCTTTTCCCTCAGCATCCAGTTGCCGAAGAAATGTTAGGAGATGGCAGCAAATATGTAGGTTCTGCACATGAGGTATGTGACTTTCTTGCGTTAATTCTGTAATTTGTTTAGCAAAAACTCACTTGTGTGCTCCCGCTCGCCTGATCCTTGTATGTGACACCATATTTGACCATTCATCCTCATTAATGCATTTTGTACTCACAAGAGTATTGAAAGGAATAGGTAATACAAATCATAGAAGTGTAGTTAGTTAGTTCTCTGTACTTGATGTGTTCTAACATATGGCCACACTTTTAGTAAATGCGTGTACTGTCTTGTACCTCTTCTCGGTAACCGCTAAAATTTATATGAACTTGGAGCGAGTAATTTCCTCCACACGTCTCATACTCCATCCTAAATAACTTGTCACTCAAATGGTCCCATTTGAGCGACAAGTAATTTGGGACGGAGGGTGAACTTTTTCCTACTAACCATCAAGTGCTACCGAGCAATCATCTGCCACACCTCAGTATCTACTTGTACGCATCCGCATCCATGATCACTAAAGTAGTGATCTAAATTAATTTAAGATTTTCTATAAACTATATAAGGTTTTTTTGACCACTGAAGTAGTGATCTACAAAGTTTAATACTCCCTTTTTAAACAAATATAAGAGCAATTAGATCACTATTTTAGCTATATAAACACCCTTATATTTATTTAAGGATGGAATATTAGTTTACAGAGGTAGTAATAATCAAGTGCACAAATCAGAAGAGAGAGAAAAAAATCCTATTCTCGTGCCTCATGATCTGGGAATAATTGGAGATCCATATTGCCTGAACTGAGCAATCACCCTCCGCCATGGTGATCTTTCTTCTCTTGGGTGCGGCGCCTACCGGAGAGAGAGA
>NC_041383.1:34770147-34793117 GCF_002162155.2 Triticum dicoccoides
GAGAGAGACGGCGTGGGCTCGGGGAGGCCGGCGACGACGGCGGGCGCGGGCTCTGGGAGGACGGCGTGGGCTCGAGGAGGCCGGCGCGGGCTCGGGGAGGCCGGCGACGATGACGGGCGCGGGCGACGGCGACGACGACGACGGGGGCGGCGGGCGGTGTCGATGTGCTCGGCGTCGTCGGAGGGCAACTGGTGGCGATGAACTCTGCAAAACTGAGAAGTGCTACTTATATACAAGCAGCATTGGTCCCGGTTGGTGGCACAAACCGGGACTAATGCACCCTTTAGTCCCGGTTGGTGCCACCAACCGGGACCAAAGGCCTCTTTTTCGGCAGCCCAAAGGGCGGGAAGCTGCGATCTTTAGTCCCGGTTGGTGGCACCAACCGGGACCAATGCCCCCCTTTAGTCCCGGTTGGAGCCACCAACCGGGACCAAAGGCCCCTGTGCTGCCCGCATCGGGGCCAAAGTTTAGTCCCACCTCGCTAGTTGAGAGGGACGCGCAGTGGTTTATAAGCCCCACTGCCGCACCCCTCTCGAACTCCTCTCTACTGCAGGCTTATGGGCCTACTTGCGACTGCTTTGCCTGATGGGCCTTCTGGGCCTACTGCGGGCCTGAATCCTGGCCCATAGTATTGATTCACATCGTATTCAGGCCGTGGGGGCCCAGTGGGGTGCATTTTTTTTTGTTTTTTTGTTTTCTTTACTTATTGTTGCTATTTTTATTTTTTTTCCAGTTTTTTTGTTTCGTTTTGTGCATTATTTATTTTCTTTTGTTTTTGCTTTATTTTTAATTCTTTTTGCTTTTCGTTTTAGGACAATTATAAACTTTCCACTTTTTTTGTTTTTTTGTTTTCTTTCTTGCTTTATTTATTTTATTTTGTTTCTACTTACAACAAAATACTTATTGTTGCTATTTTTAATTATTACGAGGGCCAAACCATAAGACATTAAAGCATTTCAAATTAACTCTGAAAAAGTTGAAAGTTGGCATGGTATCATAAATTGACCCACACATAGCATGTGCATGTACAAAACGGACAATGGTATCATACTCGTCAGTTACAAAGTTGGCACGGTATCATCATAATAGTTGCGGGAGAAAGTCTTCTCTTTTTTTTTGCTTGTGTCATTTGCTTATTGCGCCGTAACCATGGATAATCTTCATCGTTTATCAGGATGCTGGGGTCAGCCTTGACTTTAAAGGGAGGAATTTCATGAAACTTTTTCATAATCTTCAAACATGTCTGTCTTGTCCTCCACTCCCACGATGTCCCTTTTTCCTGAAAGAACTATGTGGCGCTTTGGCTCATCGTATGATGTATTCACTTCCTTATCTTTTCTCTTTGTCGGTCTGGTAGACATGTCCTTCACATAGATAACCTGTGCCACATCATTGGCTAGGACGAACGGTTCTTCAGTGTACCCAAGATTTTTCAGATCCACTGTTGTCATTCCGTACTGTGGGTCTACCTGTACCCCGCCTCCTGACACATTGACCCATTTGCACTTAAACAAAGGGACCTTAAAATCATGTCCGTAGTCAAGTTCCCATATGTCCACTATGTAACCATAATATGTGTCATTTCCCCTCTCGGTTGTTGCATCAAAGCGGACACCGCTGTTTTGGTTGGTGCTCTTTTGATCTTGGTCAATCATGTAAAATGTATTCCCATTTATCTCGTATCCTTTCCAAATCAATACAGTCAAAGATGGTCCCCTGGATAACAGTGTTGTGACCTCTGATACGTGCTTCCAACCAACTGCTGAAAGTCCTGATGTGTTCACATGTAATCCAGTCGTCGCACTGCTCCGGGTGTTTGGAGCGCAGATTGTTCTTATGTTCATCGACATACGGGGTCACCAAGGTAGAGTTCTGTAGAACTGTGTAGTGTGCTTGAGACCAAGAATATCCGTCCCTGCATATTATTGAGTCCCTTCCAAGCGTGCCTTTTCCAGTCAGTCTCCCCTCATACCGCGATTTAGGGAGACCTATCTTCTTAAGGCCAGGAATGAAGTCAACACAAAACCCGATGACATCCTCTGTTTAATGGCCCATGGAGATGCTTCCTTCTGGCCTAGCGCGGTTACGGACATATTTCTTTAGGACTCCCATGAACCTCTCAAAGGGGTACATATTGTGTAGAAATACGGGGCCCAGAATGACAATCTCGTCAACTAGATGAACTAGGACGTGCGTCATGATATTGAAGAAGGATGGTGGGAGCACCAGCTCGAAACTGACAAGACATTGCACCACATCACTCCTTAGCCTTGGTATGATTTCTGGATCGATCACCTTCTGAGATATTGCACTGAGGAATGCACATAGCTTCACAATGGCTAATCGGACGTTTTCCGGTAGAAGCCCCCTCAATGCAACCGGAAGCAGTTGCGTCATAATCACGTGGTAGTCATGAGACTTTAGGTTCTGAAACTTTTCCTCTGCCATATTTATTATTCCTTTTATATTCGACGAGAAGCCAATCGGGACCTTCATACTAAGCAGGCATTCAAAGAAGATTTCCTTCTCTTCTTTGGTAAGAGCATAGCTGGCAGGACCTTCATACTGCTTTGGAGGCATGCCGTCTTTTTCGTGCAAACGTTGCAGGTCCTCTCGTGCCTCAGCTGTATCTTTTGTCTTCCCATACACGCCCAAGAAGCCTAGCAGGTTCATGCAAAGGTTCTTCGTCACGTGCATCACGTTGATCGAAGAGCGGACCTCTAGGTCTTTCCAGTAGGGTAGGTCCCAAAATATAGATTTCTTCTTCCACATGGGTGCGTGTCCCCCAGCGTCACTCGGAACAGCTAGTCCGCCGGGACCCTTTCCAAAGATTACGTGTAAATCATTGACCATAGCAAGTACGTGATCACCGGTACGCATGGCGGGCTTCTTCCAGTGATCTACCTCGCCTTTGAAATGCTTGCCTTTCTTTCGACATTGATGGTTGGTCGGAAGAAATCGACGATGGCCCAGGTACACATTCTTCCTGCAGCTTGCCAGGTATATACTATCGGTGTCAAGTAAACAGTGCGTGCATGCATGGTATCCCTTGTTTGTCTGTCCTGAAAGGTTACTGAGAGCGGGCCAATCGTTGATGGTCACGAACAGCAACGCCTTTAGGTTAAATTCCTCCTGTTTGTGCTCATCCCACGTACGTACACCGTTTCCATTCCATAGCTCTAAAAGTTCTTCAACTAATGGCCTTAGGTACACATTAATGTCATTGCCGGGTTGCTTAGGGCCTTGGATGAGAACTGGCATCATAATGCCCTTCCGCTTCATGCACATCCAAGGAGGAAGGTTATACATACATAGAGTGACGGGCCAGGTGCTGTGATTGCTGCTCTGCTCCCCGAAAGGATTAATGCCATCCGCGCTTAAAGCAAACCATACGTTCCTTCGCTCACTTGCAAACTCATCCCAGCACTTTCTCTCGATTTTTCTCCACTGCGACCTGTCAGCGGGTGCTCTCAACTTCCCGTCTTTCTTACGGTCCTCACTGTGCCATCGCATCAACTTGGCATGCTCTCCGTTTCTGAACAGACGTTTCAAATGTGGTATTATAGGAGCGTACCACAACACCTTCGCAAGAACCCTCTTCCTGGGGGGCTCACCGTCAACATCACCAGGGTCATCTCGTCTAATCTTATACCGTAATGCACCACATACCGGGCATGCGTTCAGATCCTTGTATGCACCGCGGTAGAGGATGCAGTCATTAGGGCATGCATGTATCTTCTGCACCTCCAATCCTAGAGGGCAGACGACCTTCTTTGTTGCGTATGTACTGTCGGGCAATTCGTTATCCTTTGGAAGCTTCTTCTTCAATATTTTAAGTAGCTTCTCAAATCCTTTGTCAGGCACAGCATTCTCTGCCTTCCACTGCAGCAATTCCAGTACGGTACCCAGCTTTGTGTTGCCATCTTCGCAATTGGGGTACAACCCTTTTTTGTGGTCCTCTAGCATGCGATCGAACTTCAGCTTCTCCTTTTGACTTTCGCATTGCGTCCTTGCATCGACAATGACCCGGCGGAGATCATCATCATCGGGCACATCGTCTGGTTCCTCTTGATCTTCAGCAGCTTCGCCCGTTGTAGCATCATCGTGCACATCGTCTGGTTCCTCTTGATCTTCAGGAGCATCACCGTATTCAGGGGGCACATAGTTGTCATCGTACTCTTCTTCTTCGCCATCTTCCATCATAACCCCTATTTCTCCGTGCCTCGTCCAAACATTATAGTGTGGCATGAAACCCTTGTAAAGCAGGTGGGTGTGGAGGATTTTCCGATCAGAGTAAGACTTCGTATTCCCACATACAGGGCATGGACAACACATAAAACCATTCTGCTTGTTTGCCTCAGCCACTTCGAGAAAATCATGCACGCCCTTAATGTACTCGGAGGTGTGTCTTGAACCGTACATCCATTGCCGGTTCATCTGCGTGCATTATATAATTAAGTGACCAAATTAATAGAAGTTCATCATCATATTAAAACCAAAGTACATACATAGTTCTCATCTAACAACATAAAGCTCTGCAGAGCATCTAAATTAATTAAACCATACACTGAAACTATGTAAAACATTTCAATGCGAAAACAAATGCGATCATAATCGCAACCAATGTAACAAACTGATCCAACGGCATAATGATACCAAGCCTCGGTATGAATGGCATATTTTCTAATCTTTCTAATCTTCAAGCGCATTGCATCCATCTTGATCTTGTGATCATCGATGACATCCGCAACATGCAACTCCAATATCATCTTCTCCTCCTCAATTTTTCTAATTTTTTCCTTCAACAAATTGTTTTCTTCTTCAACTAAATTTAACCTCTCGACAATAGGGTCGGTTGGAATTTCCGGTTCAACAACCTCCTAGATAAATAAAATCTATGTTACGTTGGTCGGCATAATTGTCATAAACAATAAATGAACCAATAGTTATGAAAAGATAATATATACCACATCTGAATCATAGACAGGACGAGGGCCGACGGGGGCGGATACCAAAACCATCGCACTATATAAGATGCAATAATAAAAGTAAGAAAATTATACAAGTATCTATATAAACATACAAGTAAGAGTTTTTTTCCTTTCAGAAAGAAGATAAGAACTAGAGGCTCACCACGGTGGTGCCGGCGACGCGGGCGATCGACGGCGGTGAAGACGGGGACGGGACGTGACGGTCCGCTAAACCTAGACAAATATTGAGAAAAATGGAGCTTAGAGGTGGAGCTTGGAGAGGAGAAAGCTTAAGTAGTGTGGCTCGGGCATTCCATCGAACACCTCGTGTGCATAGGAGGTGAGCTAGAGCAACACAAAGCTCTCTCCTCACCGGCCACGAAAAACAGAGCAGTGAGAGTGCTCTGCTCGCGGGGTATATATAGGCAATTAATTGATCCCGGTTCATAGCATGAACCGGGACTAAAGGGAAGCCTTTGGTCCCGGTTCATCCCCCCAACCGGGACCAATGGTGGTGGGCCAGGAGCAAGGCACATTGGTCCAGGTTCGTCCCGCCAACCGGGACCAAAAGGTCCAGACGAACCGGGACCAATGGCCCACGTGGCCCGGCCGGCCCCCGGGGCTCAAGAACCGGGTCCAATGCCCCCATTGGTCCCGGTTCTGGATTGAACCGGGACTAATGGGCTGGACCGGCCTGGACCATTGCCCCCTTTTCTACTAGTGCTCGTTCGTCCCGCCTCCCGTCGTTGCACAACCCCGGGCTCTGGTAGTGACATGTGGGATTGGCGCGGCAACATGTGCTGGCGGTTAAACAAACATGTAGGACCCACACGTCATGTGTCGACGGAGGGCAGCGCCATCGCTAGATTGATGTCAAGTCAAGGATTCACAACTCATACTTAACAATATGTTGAGGTCGATCCGGCCGATTGATTTTGGCACGCATGCGTATTTGTCCGATCCTGCCGGGCGTTTGAGTTGAGGTCGATCCGAGCGTGCATCAAATCTCGTTTTTGTTCGATCCTGCCGGGCGTTTGAGTTGAGGTCGATCCGAGCGTGCATCGAATCTTGTTTTTTACCCCTGCTAGTACACGTAATCAAGGCTCTCCAAAAAGAAAAAGGAAAATGAAAAAATGCACGCGTCGGTTAGAGCATTTACATCCGGACGCCTCATAGCCGCCTCAAACATCCGGTCTGACTGCCCGGTCACTGACCGACCAAAAAAAAAACAAGCATGACGGACGGTCCGGTCACTGACCGACCAAATAACGACCCCAAACGTCCTGGCTAACCGGCATCCCTCAAACCCAACCCAAATGTGGGGCGGATATAGGAAGGCCCGGGCTTGGCGGCCGCGGACCACAACGGCCCCAAACATCGCAGACGTGTTTGTCCGTGTACTAGCAATGCAGCGGACATAAAGACGAGGCCTGTCAACCCACCCACTGTTATAACTCAGGAATTTTGACCGTCAATCACCAAGTTTACGTCTGAAAAAAATTGGGTCCAAAACTACCGACAGGAAGTGAAAAAGTGAAAAAGTGAAAAAATTTGCGCCTCATACTCGGGGTGTCTGGGTTCAAAGTGAAAGTGAAGATGAAAAAGAGAAAGTGAAGGAAGTGAACAAGGAAATTTTGACCTTCAATCACCCTGACACCCCGCATTCTCTCCTCTCCTCTCCCGACGCGCCGCCGCCGCCGCCCCCATCTCCGACTCCGATGCGCAGCCACCGCCCCTCACCTTCCTCCATCTCCATCTCACCCGCCGCCACCCCCTTCTCTCCCTCGGCTGTCGCGCTTCCGGATGGACCCGGTGAGTAGGCCGGCGGCGCTCCCCGATCTGCTCGTCCTGCCGGCCGCGGCGAAGTGAGGCTCCAGGATCCGCGCTCGGGGCGGCCTCGACGCAGGTGCTCGGTGTGCCCGGCCGCCCAAGACTCCGCCTTCCTCACGCTAGTGCATCTGGAGAGGAGGAGGGGGCGGCACACACAGCCGTGCCCTGCCGTCGGCGACGACGGTGCGGCCGTGCCCTCCGACGCCGCTCTTCTGCGTGTATGAGGACACCAACTCCACTCTCGACGACGACCGCGCCATGGAATGGAGCCCTTCAAGGAAGGTCCCCTCTCCCTCTCCTTGTCTCTCTCCTTCACCTCCAATTTCTCTCACCTCGTGGCCTGCTTGGTGCCACGGCCATGTCCAATTAGGCTCGCTCGATTGGGCGCTCAATTGATTGCCTCACATGCATGCTACATGGTCTCTGCAGGATGCACCCAATTGCTTGCTTGGTTTCCCTAAAATCCCCAGTTTTATTTTTTAGGGTTCACCGTTGCTGTTCTATTCACTGTCTCGTGCTTATTTTTCTAGCTTAAGGCTTTTGCTTAGAGTTGTAAATTCATTCATGTCTTAACTGGATACTATGATATGATTGCCAGTATTTGATTCTTGAAAGGTCTGCTGTTTAGCATCAACCTCGGATTCTCTATTCACTGAATCTTTGGGGGAGGGGCGCTCTCACACCCCGGGTTCAGATGATCTCGCATTATGCGTCATCCGATACGCCATGCATGTTTGTGCCAAAAGCAGGCACTGGCGTTCTGAAAAAATGTTGTATTTGTTGTTGCGTGTACTGGCAGACGCATATATAGGAGTACGTGGTGAGCTGCACCGTCGGCTGTGCCTCTGTTCCCCACTTCCGTCGGCTGTGCCTCTGTTCCCCACTTCCGTCAGCTTGTTTTTTTGTGTGCAGAAACAAACTGGATGACATGTCTCTAGTAGATTCGGAGCAGTTGGCCGTAGAACATGGCGGCGACAGGACTTCCCGCTCTTTGTCTCCGACGAAATGGACTTCCCGCTGGGTCCAATTAGCACGAGTCGAGCTTAATTTGTATAAGAGGAGCTAGACTCGACTACTCATGCGCTGCCCAACTACCTAAGCTAGTCTTTTTGTTGTTGCACGGACATGTCCATAGTTTAGTAGCTGAAATTCAGAAGTCAGAACTGTTCGTCTGCACACTGATAGGAATAGTTCCGATGCATCGACCGACATCGTTGTAGTAGGGAGATTAGTTTTCGTGCAATGGACAGTGATATTGCTATTTGATGTTTGTAATGCAATTCTAGCTAGTTGAATAGAGTTTTAGCTGAGATTGGGATTATGCATTTGCAGACTTTGGGTTGCTTGTAACCCGCCATGTCACAGATAGGGTGCCTGTTAGAAATCTTCTATGGGTAAGTATGCAGAGAAGATCTTATCATGGCTGCTGTTTCTTTCAGTATAATAACTTGGACTTGCATGTACTTTGTAGGGGTAACCAACAAGCGACAAATATTCAGTCTTGAGGGCGCAAGTACTGAAGCTATGATCCAGCTGTTGAGAATAACTGATAATCATGGTGTCTTATGTGTAACTATTTTCTTCAGAAATCACCAAGTACTTGTGAGTGCTTACCTTTTACATACTATGTTGTTCTTGGATCATGAATGACTCTGTTCTATTGTCGTCTAGTTCTTCTCTAATAAGTACATACTATCTTGTTCTTGCCTGTGCATTCATCCGAAGCTAGTTTTGCTTATGTGTGTACTGTTTTGATTGCCATGTCAGACTGTAAAGGTTTTCGTGTCACCGACAACTCTGCTTCACTAGTAGATTGGGGAAGGCGGCCGCTGCCCTCGTCTCCGCATTGCCACGTCCTACTCCTCTGCTCCACAACGTACATGGCTAAAGTAAGGTAAGACTCCAGTGTGTATTCAGCTATTGTGCACTTCTCGGCTGACTAAACAGTGGTGGAATTTAGTCAGGGTTGCACGTGCAGGTACAACTCGTCGACGTCAAGGAGAATGATGCCTTAGACCAGTCTGAGAAGCCATCGCCGTCCTCGGGTGCTGCCGCCAACGGATACGGGTGCTTGGTGGTAAGAAGACTCTTCTCCTCCCCTCACTTCTCCCACTTTGGGTTCATGGCCTTAGTGCCAGCCATGGACATTGACTTGATATTGTTCTGTGCTTGTGGTTATCTGCCAATAACTTTCCTTTTTGCTTGCATATGTTGGCATGGTTTATTGCAACCATTAATATTCTGTTAAGGCTTACAAATATCTAATGTTGTTGTAGCTCATATTCTTGTCCTGGCTATCAGTGTGTTTCATAGGTAGGCTTTAGGTTGCTGTGATGCTAAATATGCTTAACTAGTCAATCACAATCACAATACGCCAAAGATGGTCAAATGGCTCATTCCATATGGTCATTGATGTTGGATGCTCCCCATTTTCTATTGTAGCTTAGATTTTATCCTGTGTTTACTTTTGCATAGTTGCAGATCATGAATGACTGTTTTATTGTGGTCTAGTTCTTCTCTAATAAGAACATATATTGTTCTTGCTTGTGCATTTATCCAAACCTAGTTTTGCTTACGTGTGTACTATTTTGATTGCCCTGACAGACTGAAGAGGATGTTAGAGTTTTTCATGTCATCGACAACTCTGCGTCACTAGTAGATTGGGGTGTTCGGCTGCCACCCTTGTCTCCGCCGTGGCCATCCTCCTCTTCATCTGTTCCACAACGTCCATGGCTTAAACAAGGTAAGACTCTAGTGTGTATTTAGCTATGGTGCACTTCTCGTCTGACTAAACAGTGGTGGAATTCAACCAAGGTTGCACGTGCAGGTACAGCTCATGGACGCCAAGGAGAATGATGCCTTAGACTAGTCTGAGAAGCCATCGCTGCCCTTGGATGTTCCCGCCGACAAAGACGGGCACATGGTGGTAAGAATGCTCTTCTCCTCCCGCAATTCTCCAACTTTGGGTTCATGGCCTTTGTACCAGACATGAAACCAATGGCTTGATATTGTGATGTGCTTCTGGTCACCTGCATGTTCATGTTCATCTGATTCCATTTGGTTGTCAGTTTAAGTGGACATGATTGATTGTGTTCTTTACCTTATAACTTAGCATCATTCATGTTCCTCAACTCTACCAGCAAAGGCTCCTACAAAAGACTTAATGGTTCAAAACGTAAATACTGGGCACTTGAATCGTGTAAAAATCCTAAAGCCATAAGTTGTTATAGCAGACAAACCAATTCTCTGTGACACTGCAAATTGTGGTTTCATCTACGAGTTCCAAATAATGCACAACTTTAAAAAAAGTGGTAAGTTTGTTAATGCCCAGCCGTTGGTACCATTAATGGCCGAGCCTTTTTTTATTATGCCTGTGTCGGAATCTGAAATATATCATTCTTTTCTTTTATCCAGTAGGAATGCTAATTGACAAAGATAGAAGGTGTTCCATTGTTCTAGCTCCCTACCCTTTCTTCGGTACTAGTCTCTATGTTGTTGCTCGTGTTGGGATGATCGTGGAGTGTTTTTTCTCGTGAAGCATGGAAATAAAAATAACCACCATTTATGAGACTGAATCAAAACTAACAACGGAAACTACGAGAAATGATTATTCGGAGCTACTCTGTTTTGAACCGTGGCTTACCGTTTGCTCTTCTTTTGTTCATTATATATATGTATGTAAATTCAAGGTTGAACTAAAAGATGCATTGTTTTTTGGCCTTCAGACACAAGATTGGGCTACTCAGCCAAGGAGAAGTGGCGGTGTACTTCATCACAGCCTTCCGTTTTCGAAAACATCAGTCAATCCTTTGTTAAGTGAGCATAATGGACATGTTAGTGTTGTTGCCTTTAAAAACACAGCAATGGTTCTTTTGCTTGCTTATTTTTCTTTAGCTAGTCACGTTCCAAATGTTATCTAATAGTTATGATCTTCTGTGCAGCAATGACCCAACCATGCCCATAATGGCCATACAGTACAACAAGGCATCCTCGTTGGTCTATGTTGCAAATGGGTAAGTAAGCTCTTTCAATCTTTCTAGTATCGAGTGACTGCGACCGCCAACTCTAACCTTACCATCTTTAGGCTGCAGCACTTTCCATGCTTTCAAGCCGAAGGACTTCACTCCGAGGGCATACTCTACAAGCAATACAATTCAGAGAGACACGAGGAAATCAAGTCAAAATCAACCGATTATCTTAGACCCTTTTGCACATGGTAATTATCTTGCAGATATGCGGGGTGTGGTGTTTTTTTGTCTGCCTAGCTTGCTGGATGTCTTACTGGATACTGTAGCTAATTCTTTTTCGTATCTTCAGGACATTTGAGAGCACTCTACTCTTTAGTCTGTTGGAACAAAGTTATGATGTTTCCGTTTCACACAAGAAATCAATTGCAAGAAGATCATGACAGCAGCTTGTCATGTAAGGTATAATTTGTGTCCTCTTTATTATGTCAGAATTACTTTGATCTTGATTAGTTGACTAGGTGATACTCTTGGAAGTTAATCATCGAGTGTTCCTTAATTTTTGTTTGTAGTTTATTGACGTCGACACTCCATTTGAGATTCCATACATCTTATCATAGATTTGGAATGAATCTGATCGCGATTATCTGGGTTTAGAACATGGACACAAAAATATCGAGATTCATGTGTGAGTTATGTCGACATTTCGATTAAGAAGGCTTTAGTTTTGTAGGTTAGAGAAATGTCATAGTGTTGCCTTGTTTTTGTTTGAAATTCCTGGTTAGGGATCTTCTTGATCCTTGATAGCAATAGTTGGTGATCATTCTGTGTTCTCTTTTGAGATGTTTGTCCACCTGTACGCCTTCATTTCCTAGGGCTTAGTTTGTGTGGACCAAGCCTCCAACTATTCTCTTGTCAATCTTTGTAGTGTTGAGTGAGCAGATTGCACTTTGTAGTAGGTTGCAAGCGGTAAATTGTTTTTAGCCCTGAATGTGTTCTTCATGTAGGCGTTTCAAGCCAAAGGACGGATTCACTCCAAGATCATGCTGTGCAAGCAGCACAAATTCAGAGAGCCTCAAGGAAATCAAGGCAAAAATGTACTGGCCATACAAACCTCTGTTCCTCTCTCACGTGGGTAAACCCCTCCAGTCCTCTCTGCTCTACTTTATCTCATGCACTTGTGTGCCTATGGCCATTGCGCCATGACAAGCTTAGTGTTTTGGTATCTCATGGTGGGTTGTGATGCCAACGTTTGTGCCTCTCGGGCTTCTGGTATAATAATTTGTGCCATCGTTTTACAGCAGTGATATGATAGTTCGATCCCTAGGTCTCTTATGCGTGCAGGTCCGTAAGAGTATACCATGATTCTGTGCTGGACACCCTATATGAACCTTAGGTTTAACCCTAGCGATTTCTTGTTTTGTAAGTTCTCACATTAGCAACGAACTTGCTGATGTACATGGATAAATCTCTCTTGTAGCACTGATCTGGTGCCTTCAAAAGATGCATTTTCTTCCCCTATGAGCTTGCTGGGTGGATTATTATTTCCAAGTGCCACTGATAGTCGGATTCAAAATATGAAAACTGAGCCATCCAACTAATCGAAATGGCGCCTTTCCCTATTATGGAGCAAACTATATGACGTAGTTTGTGTTTCTAGTTGCCTTGCTGGGCGAAATGTGAACGCAATGTTTTTCTTGTTTTTATACCATTATAAAGTAGTGATCTAATGAGATAGATTTTATTAAATGATCCTTTAACTTTGGAAAGTACTGATGCGTTAGCATATAAGTAACACGGATTGATGATTTGGCTGCGTGTTTCCTGCCTCATCGTCTTGCTGGATGATCTAGTGAGCAAGACCTGTTCTTTTTGTTGCAGGTAATTGCATAGTTGATTGTGCGTCACAGCATCAACCCTTGCACCTTCTATTGCTGACATATACTTGTGAGTGCAAGACTTGTCAATGAGCACCTGGCAGCTGTTCTCTCCCTGGCAGTGAGTTCAGTCTGCTGCAACCACCTCTCCTTCGATGGTGGATCAGGTAATTGCTTGGTCTCCTCCCCAGACACCATGCTGTGTAGGTGTTGGCTTGTGGGGTGTCATGTGGATATACATGATTACATGAAATAAAGTCAGTCTTCTCTTAAGTTAAAACCATGCAATAATCTCTGTTTTGTTCAAGATCAATGTGTTGATAGTTTTAGCCTTTAAGTACACGTATGTGCAGTGCAGGTGCTAGTGTTCTACTCCCTCCGTTCCTAAATATAAGACCTTTTAGAGATTCCAATAGTGACTACACAAGAAGCAAAATGAGTGAATCTACACTCATGTTGAAATCCCTAAAAGGGCTTATATTTAGAAACGGAGGGAGTGGCTGTTATGTGTGGCAACCGCGACAGTGGTGGCCACCTCTTCCTCGGTCCAGGCGAGTCCTGTGTTTGTGTTTTCGTCTTCTGGCTGCCACAATATTGATTGTGATTATCTTGTCATTGGCATTGATTCCTGTGCTGGTTAATTAGCGTTGGCCACCAGAATGAATTTTCTTTTCCAGTATCTTGTTGCTCCACTTTTCTTTGTTTTTTTGTTAGTTTTGGTACTGGATACCTGGTTATGTTTAAGACTAGTTTCTTAGCTGAAATATGATTCTAGGGAGCACTTGTCATTTGGGGATTATGGACTAGCAGGAATGAACCATAAAGCGTCATAGTGAACCATGTTCTGTGTCATGTTTCTACTGCAGCAACGAAGGATTCTATTGAGCCCTCGGCCGAGACAGAACAAGTTTTTGAGGCGCTCACTACCAATCGTCGAAGACATGTCAAAGCCCTTGAGTTGGTCGGTTTCTCTAAGCACTGGAGCTGGGCGTTTTGCCCCTTTTTTGGGTAGTGTAATGTGGTGGGAGTTATTTTAACCTGTTAGTGAGGAAATCATCTTCTGGTAAAGATGATCATATATGTACAAACCTGTAGTGTTTGGTTTGGTTGTAGCTGATACTTATTTGTATATGGATTAGGTGCCTTTGATTTGATTCAACACGGGCTAGTGATGATTTATATGTACCAAATCTCTTTCATTTTGATGGATTTGCGACGGCGCCTGAGATTGATTTTCTTTCTGGCATGGCACAGTAGAATGTTCATCAGCATGCAAAGATTGCGGAAATTCAAATGCTCACATATATGTATGTATGTATGTATGCGCTTCTTCCTGTGCCTTTTAGCTTGGTTTCTTTGGTTTGTTGTCAAGTCGATTTATTTTCATTTGAGGGTTTCGAGCCGCGCCTGGCCTCAGTCCTGAATCTTGTTATGTTTAGTGTTTGTGAGCTGGTTGGTCATCGTACCTATGGTGGATGTTGATCGTTGGTTCTTGTGCTTATTATCTTTCCGGTTTCAGTATGTAGTCAGACCATATGATTTATCTATATGAAATTGGTTGCTCCAAAATAAAAATAAAAATAAAAAGGTGTGTGCTCCTGTGTGAAAGTAAAATCACCCAAGCACCTTCTTGTGGCCTTGTGCTCCTGGAGCCAGTTTTCTTTCTATGTTTGCTCTATAACGTGTATACTAGGCTGGGTTGTTTCCATCATCTAGGAGACTAGGACACCACTCACAGGTTTCTGATTTTGAGCACACCCTTGAATCTGTGAGTAGTACCCTCGTCAAAAAAAAAATTCTGAGTGTAGTCATATAGAAGTATATTGTTAAACATAATTAACACCAGCGGTTCATCGGGGAAATCCCCGATTACCATCATGTATATCTAGCAACCTTCTCTGATACGTGTCTTTCTATTTAGTGCAAGGTTGATCGATTTTTTCAGTATGTTAGTAACAGATCTGATGCGATTCACAATAGTAATTAGGAAATAAATTATAGTTAGTGTAAAAATCCCACGTATGGAACTATCTGTAGTTATTTGAGGAAACTTAACAAATATTGTCAAATATAAATAGGGAAACTCAACAAATCGTGATCAACTCCCCATGCAAAAGGCATCCATCGTGTGGCAAGGATTTAGTCGGATGTATACCCGGGACTCAATCACCTTGAATTATGGTTTGGTTGCAGAGACTCCTTTAATTTCATCTCGAAATCGAGGCGATCCTTTGAGTCTCTCCTAAATCAACGCTTTTGCCATTTAATCCCATTGCTCGCGACACCTCCTCCTCCATTACTCATTCGTGCTATCCAATTTAATTTGTTTTTTACCATTCTGCAACATGAGTATATACATAGAACTTTCGCATACAAGCGCTCATTTTCTCTAACCCTTATTCCTTTTTCTAATGTACCATACCTATGTATTTAGTGCATGGCTGATCCATTTTTTCAGTAGCTTAGCAACAAATATGTGGTGACTCAAAGGAAATTAACTCATAATTAGTGTACAAATCCCACGTATGAAACTACCTTGCAAGCACTTACTAGGAAACGTAACAAACACGGTAAAAAAGGGACTTACCAAATCGTAGAGAGAGAGAGGGAAATCAACGCCAGGCGCATGCATGCAAAGGCATTAAACACGTGGGAATCAATCCCTAGTCTGACCCGTTGTTCTTCTAGCTGGATGAATCAATCTTGTCGCAGAGGCTTCATTAATTACGCTGCTTTCCACCTAGAAACTAGGCGGTGCTTCAATTCCGCCATAAACCAACGCTTTCCTCGTTTAATCCCTGTATGCATGCACGTGTTGCGCTGCCTCCTCCTTCGTTTCTCCCGTTCTTGCCGCAAAATCCGTGCCAACCCGCCGCGATCCATCGGCCGTCGACTCCTCTCCTATGCCTCACGCGGATCGCTGCCCCATCCGACGTCTCTCCACATTCTCTGCTCGCTCATTGATGGCCTAGCCACACGCGATCTCTCTATAAAAGATCGCCCCTTGCGCTCTCGATCTGACCCACCCCACACCACAATGTGCGCATCCCTTCTCCTCCATCCAGCGTATCGCTTCGTCTACAACACGCACATCGAGTGGCCGTCAAACCAAGGTTGTGCCAAGCCGATGAAGCAGTGCCCGGCTAGCATCTCACTGGGAGACAATCCGTCGTCGAGTGAGCGGGTGGGTGCGAAGCAGGACTGGTCTGCCATGCCATGTTCATGCCCGGCGGAGCATGTCCGTTGCCCCTATCTTCGGCACCCCGGCCATGCCTTTGGCGGCCACCTAGCACTTGTTCCTAATTTTAGCCTTATCAGTTTGGTTCGCCTCTGTATGTAAGAGCTTCACAAGTCTGGAACTGATGCGTTTTTTCCTGATGCGATGATGCAGATAGTTCTTATGGATGTCGAGGAGAGATGCGGGAAGAAAGTCTTCTGACAGCAGCAAAATCTCGACTGTTACCACATATTGGTGGATACCTGTTCCTGTCGAGGATGATGGGCCAGTCTAGTTCAGACAAGCCAATGCGAGCAAGGGTTAGTGAAAAATTATGTATGCATCATCTATCGTTGCATCCTTTCATTGGTAAAAATGCTACCCTATTGTCACATGCCTCGCTATTGTGTCTGTTTGATGAACATTTCTCGGTCAAGGTTATCTTACCCTTTTCCTAGTTAGCCATATTGATCTAATACCGTCGTCATGTCACTACTATAGAATTCCCTCTAAATAGGCATCTAGGAAGTTCTATTTGCTCTTTTTCTAAATTCTATCTTTTTGGTGAGAAATTGATTTTGGGATCTAGATTGTTTTTTTGTCTCTTTGCTGATATCCTGAAAGAAAGTTTGTTTGTTCAATCATATCATTATCTTTCTGCTTAACTTGAGTAAGACATTGTTTGGAGGGAACTTGTAGGCATTATGGATCACTACTATGATTCCTATGCAGTCTTTTTTTTGTTTAAATGGCTGATTCAACGTTCTGTTGTTTGTTGTTTTTTAGATGATTGTTACTTGGTCTGGACTCAATACTCAAGATGTGGGTGTTTTCTCCTATAAATCCTGCTATGCTACCCTCCCTCCCGAGGCACCTACGTGCCCAAGCGATTCTGGGGTGTTCAATGATTTTACTATGGTATGTTTTAACTGCTGACATTACCTCAACTGTCAATTTGTATTGTACGTTGACTGCTTCGTCGGTGGTGAATGGCAGAGGGGTCTCCTTATGTGCACTCTTCTCCGGTTTTTGTGTGTTCCTTCTTGCGACCAACTTGACCATTTAGTCTGGAGGGAGTTATTCGGAGTTGAACGAAATTTTTTGTTAATCCTCAAAAAGAACAAAAAAATTGAGATTCTTTTGTCTTGTCTGTATCGTTCTACAACTTGTTGTTCAGGTTGATTTTCTTGGTCTTTATGTAGTATGTGGAGAGAGTTAAGTAGTAGGGTAGCCTTCCTTTGGTGGGAATTGCATAGTTCACAGCTGAGTGAAGTAGTTAGTTTGATGGTCCGGGTTACAAGAAGAAGCATTCCTCTGTTCTGTAGGTAGTAGGTTCCTTTTGTTCTGAGGTGCTCCATGCCCCTTTGCTTGATTGCTATGTGGTAAGGCAACAAAGATTATTAGCAGTTCCTTGTACTAACCAAGAGAACATCCATTTCGTGATTTTGGGTTTTGAGTCGTCTTTGCTAAACCAGTTGCAGCTTGATGAGATAAGTACTAAGTATATCATGTGCATAATTTTCATCAGTCTGCATATTCAAATGACTACTGATATCCCCTTTGTTGTTATGTGGCACTGAATCAGTAGTCATTTTTACAAAATCATGTGTCATGTTCCTTTCTGAAACATATAATATGGAGAGACAACCTATGGAACTATTCAGATTTGTATGGCAGCCTTAACTTCGCTGGGTAAGAAATTTATTTGATCTTCCTCCAACTGGTTTTTATCATATCAAACTACTGCAGAGCATACAAATTTCTTCACACATACCAACGATTCATTTTAGTTTACTAGCAATTCTTTTGTTATTTGCGCCTTCCATATGTGCATATATTGATGCAAGGCATGAGAAGATGCAGGTGAGTATTGTATTTCTTTACGACCCTCTCCTATATTTAATAGATGTATAATATGAAACATGTGATGTTTGTTTCAATTTTTTTTGCTTTACCACATTTTGTGGACAGAGATCTAAACCTCCTTTCCATGTAATACTTTGAAGAATATTTTAATGCTAAATGTTTGAAGGATTTATACTGCTTCACCAAGCCAATGAATGGTAAAGATGTATCAAAATATGTTAATGATGACAAAACTTTTAACTATACTACTATTAGATTTAAACATTTTTAGTTGCACATTTGTCAGCATCTCCTATATGGCCTGTCAAACTTCAATGCGGTTGTACAAGGTCAATAATGAAATGTTTTTCAGTTTTGTGTTGATTCATTCTTTTGTAGCCAGACACCCGGTGTTAGTCCCTCATGCAATTCGTGATAGTTTTACAGCACGGTGGAGTACACAAACTGATTTTATGCCTCTTCAAGCATCTTACATGAATAAATTAACTGAAAAATATTGGCTTAAGTGATACGGGGTCATGGGAAATCCCTTAGATATATCCTTGCAGAACAGAAGCTGCGAATATGCGCTCCAGATTTTGTTACTAGTAATTTTTTATAATTCTAGACGGTAAATCTTTATTTATAGGAATTTGCATGACTTCTTTTCATGTTCATTTTATATCTGCCATGATAAGTAGGAAATAATGTCTTCTCATATATAATACTTTTTATAGGAATTTGCATGACTTCTTTTTATGTTCATTTTATAATAGTTTCAGGATTTGTTTGGTCTTTGGATCTTTTTATTTTTGTTTGGCTTTCCTTGCACATTTGTTATGTCCAATCGTAAATGTTTGATGCACACTGCCTGGAAATTTCTT
This sequence comes from Triticum dicoccoides, assembly GCF_002162155.2. Lineage (NCBI taxonomy): Eukaryota > Viridiplantae > Streptophyta > Magnoliopsida > Poales > Poaceae > Triticum > Triticum dicoccoides. Next base: position 34,788,736 of record NC_041383.1, read on the forward strand.
AAGTTTTTATAACATTGAATTCAAAAGGTGAAAAAAATAAATGAAATTTAGATGTTTATGGTCTTTTTCAAGCATCTAGATTTGTTAAATTACTTACTTGGGCACTGTTTGTGGTTGGTGTATCGCAATGAATAAATGTCCAATAACTTTCAATATCGACATCTCGCTTTCAATATCAACATCAAGGAAATAAGGTCTTGGTGGGTTAGTTTCGAAGATAGATGTCTAACGCTAACTGCAATTGGGTTAAGATAATATTAGCCTGAACAAGCCAAAAATGACATTTTTGTGGAAAGTTGTTCAAAATCTTATTCCTGTGATCTGGCGAAGCGCTACCTATGTTTCTAGTCCAGGTAATTTTGGAGTAGTTAGCACGGGTGGAGCTTTAGAAAGGCTCAATGGGGCGTGGGCCACCCAAGGCTGGAGCAATTTTATTATGCAAAGCCTAGCAACCAATGCTGACCTACACCGATGTAGAGCAGGAACATAGTAGGCAGGAGCCTCGCATGAATAGCACTGAAGCATTTGTTTGGTCGCCACTCCTCGATAAAAGCACTATCTCAGGGTCCTACAACGCACATCAGCCACTAGCTACCGCGGCACCCGCCAAGGTCGAATGTGCTGCTATCAGTTTTTCCTTCCTTGGCTAGTTCCTGATCTCATGCAACATGAGTGCATGTTTCCATTTCGATGTCCCATCTCCTAGTAGTAGCACGCCTTAAAAAAGTATTTTCTGCTAGCCAGTAGAATTTTGGTTCTACACTACCGTAGAGGTGTGTGTGATTTTGTTTTCTTTGTACAAGCATGTATGTGCCGCCTTTCGTTTGTACTGCCATCATATTGTATTTTTTAGATTAGCAAACGATGTGGAAGGTGGAACAATTTTTCATGCCCATGGGTGGGGTAAACGGAGAACATGCATGATGGTAAGTGCACAATTCTGTGCATGCCCATTGTTGTATGCACTAACAAGGGATTTTGGGCAGTGGTCTATGAATGATACACGTTTTTCCTATGTTTGGAAAATGACCCACATTGTTGCCCATGGGAATCACCAAAGATGTTGTACGGGTTAATATCATCAATGAAGTGATGATTCATGTTATTACATTTCCCCCTGCAGCTTTTTGACTATTACTTGTTCATGTTTCAGCTGGCTGCTAAAGCCCAATCAACAGAAGTTGTGAATGTGTGCTCCAGATGGGGTGGTTTTGCTAGAACTTTCAGGTAACCATCTTATTTTCATGTATATGAGATTTGCTGGAGATACAATATGCGTGCATGTGTAACACTATTGTGTACTTTTGAAGTTCCTCGGTGGAAAGCCAACTGGAAATGAGGTTACCGGAATAGATTTTGGAACAAGTAATTATTGTATCTATGTTATGGAGGGAAAGGTTTGTGGCTGTGACATCTTTGTTTACAACATTCATGTCTATGTGAAAAGTGCAGGCAAGTTTCTCTTTCATAAGAAAATGGTTCATAGAGCACACACTTGTCTGTCACAAGTGAGTCGGTGAGGATACCTAGCGGTATATTTGTCCTATTACGAGTAACTTAATGTTTGTCAGCGTTTGATAAAGCATATGGGTCTCCTAATCATCGTTTGTTACTTCCTATACACATATTTTCAAGAAGCAGGTTCTTGTTGCAATGTGAGGTTCACTTTCGGCCATCTGTTTTATTGAGGTAGTAGTTGATAGCTGTATGATCTGATGAGTGTTTATTCTGCATACATCATACCACATATGTTGAATTGTGTGGTATGAAAACATGGGATTTTTGGTACGCAACTAGTAGGCATGATGGAGTAGTAATATGCTTCTAGTATAGTCCATATTTTAAATGGTTGATTCGACAGTTGGTTGCTTCGTTTATGTAAGCGACTATTCCTGGATTTGGTCTCCAAGCTCAAATTGTCGATAACAATTGCAAGAGATGGATGCATGGTACTGTTGTCAGAGGTTTCCTTTGTGCATTGGTTTCTCTTGCTTCTGTAAGGTTGCCTTTATCCAAATATAGGAGTAGGGTTGTCTGAATTTGGCATGCGATTTGCAGTTGTTCGTTATGAGATTATTTTATCTTGTTGTGATATTCTTTGCAAGAACTAAACTTTTTTGTTTGTTTTGCTACTAGTATTTTTTAATTATTTATAGTAAATCTTTATTTATAGGTAATTGCATGACTTCTTTGTATGTTCATTGTCTATCAGGCATGATAATTAGGAAATAATTATCTTCTCGTATATAATACTTAGTTTCATGATGTCTTTGGTCTTTGGAAGTTTTTATGTTCGTTTGAGTGTCCTTGCATATTTTTTACGTCCAACCGTAAATATTTGATTCACACTACCTGACAATATCATATGTTGTTATAACATTGAATTCTAATGGTGAAAAAACAAATGATATTCAGATGTTTATGGTCTTTTTCAGACATCCAGATTTGTTAAATTGCTTATTTGGGCACTATTTGTGCATGATGTTTCACAATGAACAAATGTCCAATCGCTTTCAATATCAACAACTTGTTTTCCACGTCGACATCAAGGAAATAAGGTCATGGTGGGTTACCATCAAAGATATATGTGAAAGGTTGTCTGCAATTGGGGTAAGATAATATTAGCCAGAACAAGCCAAACATGACTTCATATTTTTGAGGAAAGTTGTGCAAAATCGTTTTCCTGTGATCTTATATAATGGTATGCGGTGAAGCACACCCTATATGTGCTTCTAGTTCACGTAATTTGCGGACTGGTTAGGTTAGTGCCGCTACCGTTTTTTCCTTCCTTGGCTAGTTCCTGATCTGATGTAGCATGATGAGTGCATGTTTCCATTTCGACGTCTCGTCTCCTAGTAGTAGCATGTCTCTAAAAAAAATATTATCACCTAGCCAGTGGAATTTTGGTTCTGCACTACCGTATAGGTGACTGATTTTGTTTTCTTCGTACAAGCATGTACGTGCCGCCTTTGGTTTGTACTACCATGAATGAAGCGATGATTCATGTTATTACATTGCGCCCTGTGGCTTTTTGACTATTGCTTGTTCACGTTTAAGCTGGCTTCTAAAGCCAAATAAACAGAAGCTGCGAATGTGTGCTCCATATGGTGTGGTTTTGCTAGAACTTTCAGATAAACAATTTATTTTTATGTATATGAGATTTGGTGGAGATACTCCAGTATGTGTGCACGTGTAACACTTTTGTGTAATTTTGAAGTTCCTAGGTGCAAAGCCAACTGGAAATGAGGTTATCGGAATTTACGTCAGAACAAGTAATTATTGTGTCTCTGTTATGGAGGGAAAGGTGTGTGGCCGTGGCATCCTTGTTGAAAACATTCATGTCTATGCGAAAGTGCAGACAAGTTTCTCTTTCTTAAAAAAATGGTTCGCAGAGCACACACTTGTCTCTTCACCAGTATATATGTCCTATTACGAGTAACTTAATGTCTGTCAGTGTTTGCTAAATGATATTCATTTCCTCATCATGGGTTGTTACGTCCTGTACACATATGTTCAAGAAGCAGGTTCTTGTTGCAATGTTAGGTTCACTTTTGACCATCTGTTTCTCTGAAGTAGTAGTCGATACGTTTATAATCTGATGGGTATTTATCCCGCATACATCATACCACATATGTTGGATTGTGTAGCATGAATACATGGGGTTTTCCATCCATTCACTACTGACCAATACATTAGCATGCTTAAAATATGTTTTTTTGCTTGCTTATAACTTTAATTTTAAAACAGGCGCCGAAAGTGCAGGCTAGTTTTCCTTTGGTAAAGCAAAAAGGTTCATAGAAGCACACACCTTTTCCCTCAGCATCCAGTTGCCGAAGAAATGTTAGGAGATGGCAGCAAATATGTAGGTTCTGCACATGAGGTATGTGACTTTCTTGCGTTAATTCTGTAATTTGTTTAGCAAAAACTCGCTTGTGTGCTCCCGCTCGCCTGATCCTTGTATGTGACACCATATTTGACCATTCATCCGCATTAATGCATTTTGTACTCACAAGAGTATTGAAAGGAATAGGTAATACAAATCATAGAAGTGTAGTTAGTTAGTTCTCTGTACTTGATGTGTTCTAACATATAGCCACACTTTTAGTAAATGCGTGTACTGTCTTGTACCTCTTCTCGGTAACCGCTAAAATTTATATGAACTTGGAGCGAGTAATTTCCTCCACACGTCTCATACTCCATCCTAAATAACTTGTCACTCAAATGGTCCCATTTGAGCGACAAGTAATTTGGGACGGAGGGTGAACTTTTTCCTACTAACCATCAAGTGCTACCGAGCAATCATCTGCCACACCTCAGTATCTACTTGTACGCATCCGCATCCATGATCACTAAAGTAGTGATCTAAATTAATTTAAGATTTT
>NC_041383.1:34793955-34809255 GCF_002162155.2 Triticum dicoccoides
CTTTAGTCCCGGTTGGAGCCACCAACCGGGACCAAAGGCCCCTATGCTGCCCGCATCGGGGCCAAAGTTTAGTCCCACCTCGCTAGTTGAGAGGGACGCGCAGTGGTTTATAAGCCCCACTGCCGCACCCCTCTCGAACTCCTCTCTACTGCAGGCTTATGGGCCTACTTGCGACTGCTTTGCCTGATGGGCCTTCTGGGCCTACTGCGGGCCTGAATCCTGGCCCATAGTAGGGATTCAAATCGTATTCAGGCCGTGGGGGCCCAGTGGGGGGCATTTTTTTTGTTTTTTTGTTTTCTTTACTTATTGTTGCTATTTTTATTTTTTTCCAGTTTTTTTGTTTTGTTTTGTGCATTATTTATTTTCTTTTGTTTTTTGCTTTATTTTTAATTCTTTTTGCTTTTAGTTTTAGGAAAATTATAAACTTTCCACTTTTTTGTTTTTTTTCTTTCTTGCTTTATTTATTTTATTTTGTTTCTACTTACAACAAAATACTTATCGTTGCTATTTTTAATTATTACGAGGGCCAAACCATAAGACATTAAAGCATTTCAAATGAACTATGAAAAAGTTGAAAGTTGGCATGGTATCATAAATTGACCCACACATAGCATGTGCATGTACAAAACGGACAATGGTATCATACTCGTCAGTTACAAAGTTGGCATGGTATCATCATAATAGTTGCGGGAGAAAATCTTCACTTTTTCTTCGCTTGTGTCATTTGCTTATTGCGCCGTAACCATGGATAATCTTCATCGTTTATCAGGATGCTGGGGTCAGCCTTGACTTTAAAGGGAGGAATTTCATGAAACTTTTCATAATCTTCAGACATGTCTGTCTTGTCCTCCACTCCCACGATGTCCCTTTTTCCTGAAAGAACTATGTGGCGCTTTGGCTCATCGTATGATGTATTCACTTCCTTATCTTTTCTCTTTGTCGGTCTGGTAGACATGTCCTTCACATAGATAACCTGTGCCACATCATTGGCTAGGACGAACGGTTCTTCAGTGTACCCAAGATTTTTCAGATCCACTGTTGTCATTCCGTACTGTGGGTCTACCTGTACCCCGCCTCCTGACACATTGACCCATTTGCACTTAAACAAAGGGACCTTAAAATCATGTCCGTAGTCAAGTTCCCATATGTCCACTATGTAACCATAATATGTGTCATTTCCCCTCTCGGTTGTTGCATCAAAGCGGACACCGCTGTTTTGGTTGGTGCTCTTTTGATCTTGGTCAATCGTGTAAAATGTATTCCCATTTATCTCGTATCCTTTCCAAATCAATACAGTCAAAGATGGTCCCCTGGATAATAAGTACAGCTTATCACAAACAGTGTTGTGACCTCTGATACGTGCTTCCAACCAACTGCTGAAAGTCCTGATGTGTTCACATGTAATCCAGTCGTCGCACTGCTCCGGGTGTTTGGAGCGTAGACTGTTCTTGTGTTCATCGACATACGGGGTCACCAAGGTAGAGTTCTGTAGAACTGTGTAGTGTGCTTGAGACCAAGAATATCTGTCCCTGCATATTATTGAGTCCCTTCCAAGCGTGCCTTTTCCAGTCAGTCTCCCCTCATACCGCAATTTAGGGAGACCTATCTTCTTAAGGCCAGGAATGAAGTCAACACAAAACCCGATGACATCCTCTATTTAATGGCCCATGGAGATGCTTCCTTCTGGCCTAGCGCGGTTACGGACATATTTCTTTAGGACTCCCATGAACCTCTCAAAGGGGTACATATTGTGTAGAAATACTAGGACGTGTGTCATGATATTGAAGAAGGATGGTGGGAACACCAGCTCGAAACTGACAAGACATTGCACCACATCACTCCTTAGCCTTGGTATGATTTCTGGATCGATCACCTTCTGAGATATTGCATTGAGGAATGCACATAGCTTCTCAATGGCTAATCGGACGTTTTCCGGTAGAAGCCCCCTCAATGCAACCGGAAGCAGTTGCGTCATAATCACGTGGCAGTCATGAGACTTTAGGTTCTGAAACTTTTTCTCTGCCATATTTATTATTCCTTTTATATTCGACGAGAAGCCAGTCGGGACCTTCATACTAAGCAGGCATTCAAAGAAGATTTCCTTCTCTTCTTTGGTAAGAGCATAGCTGGGAGGACCTTCATACTGCTTTGGAGGCATGCCGTCTTTTTCGTGCAAACGTTGCAGGTCCTCTCGTGCCTCAGCTGTATCTTTTGTCTTCCCATACACGCCCAAGAAGCCTAGCAGGTTCACGCAAAGGTTCTTCGTCACGTGCATCACGTTGATCGAAGAGCGGACCTCTAGGTCTTTCCAGTAGGGTAGGTCCCAAAATATAGATTTCTTCTTCCACATGGGTGCGTGTCCCCCAGCGTCACTCGGAACAGCTAGTCCACCGGGACCCTTTCCAAAGATTACGTGTAAATCATTGACCATAGCAAGTACGTGATCACCGGTATGCATGGCGGGCTTCTTCCGGTGATCTGCCTTGCCTTTGAAATGCTTGCCTTTCTTTCGACATTGATGGTTGGTCGGAAGAAATCGACGATGGCCCAGGTACACATTCTTCCTGCAGCTTGCCAGGTATATACTATCGGTGACAAGTAAACAGTGCGTGCATGCATGGTATCCCTTGTTTGTCTGTCCTGAAAGATTACTGAAAGCGGGCCAATCGTTGATGGTCACGAACAGCAACGCCTTTAGGTTAAATTCCTCCTGTTTGTGCTCATCCCACGTCCGTACACCGTTTCCATTCCACAGCTCTAAAAGTTCTTCAACTAATGACCTTACGTACACATCAATGTCATTGCTGGGTTGCTTAGGGCCTTGGATGAGAACTGGCATCATAATGCCCTTCCGCTTCATGCACATCCAAGGAGGAAGGTTATACATACATAGAGTGACGGGCCAGGTGCTGTGATTGCTGCTCTGCTCCCCGAAAGGATTAATGCCATCCGCGCTTAAAGCAAACCATACGTTCCTTCGCTCACTTGCAAACTCATCCCAGTACTTTCTCTCGATTTTTCTCCACTGCGACCCGTCAGCGGGTGCTCTCAACTTCCCGTCTTTCTTACGGTCCTCACTGTGCCATCGCATCAACTTGGCATGCTCTCCGTTTCTGAACAGACGTTTCAACCGTGGTATTATAGGAGCGTACCACATCACCTTCGCAGGAACCCTCTTCCTGGGGGGCTCGTCGTCAACATCACCAGGGTCATCTCGTCTGATCTTATACCGTAATGCGCCGCATACCGGGCATGCGTTCAGATCCTTGTATGCACCGCGGTAGAGGATGCAGTCATTAGGGCATGCATGTATCTTCTGCACCTCCAATCCTAGAGGGCATACGACCTTCTTTGCTGCGTATGTACCGTCGGGCAATTCGTTATCCTTTGGAAGCTTCTTCTTCAATATTTTAAGTAGCTTCTCAAATCCTTTGTCAGGCACAGCATTCTCTGCCTTCCACTGCAGCAATTCCAGTACGGTACCCAGCTTTGTGTTGCCATCTTCGCAATTGGGGTACAACCCTTTTTTGTGGTCCTCTAGCATGCGATCGAACTTCAACTTCTCCTTTTGACTTTCGCATTGCGTCCTTGCATCGACAATGACCCGGCGGAGATCATCATCATCGGGCACATCGTCTGGTTCCTCTTGATCTTCAGCAGCTTCGCCCGTTGCAGCATCATCGTGCACATCGTCTGGTTCCTCTTGATCTTCAGGAGCATCACCGTATTCAGAGGGCACATAGTTGTCATCGTACTCTTCTTCTTCGCCATCTTCCATCATAACCCCTATTTCTCCGTGCCTCGTCCAAACATTATAGTGTGGCATGAAACCCTTGTAAAGAAGGTGGGTGTGGAGGATTTTCCGATCAGTGTAAGACTTCGTATTCCCACATACAGGGCATGGACAACACATAAAACCATTCTGCTTGTTTGCCTCAGCCACTTCGAGAAAATCATGCACGCCCTTAATATACTCGGAGGTGTGTCTTGAACCGTACATCCATCGCCGGTTCATCTGCGTGCATTATATAATTAAGTGACCAAATTAATAGAAGTTCATCATCACATTAAAACCGAAGTACATACATAGTTCTCATCTAACAACATAAAGCTCTGCAGAGCATCTAAATTAATTAAACCATACACTGAAACTATGTAAAACATTTCAATGCGAAAACAAATGCGATCATAATCGCAACCAATGTAACAAACTGATCCAACGGCATAATGATACCAAGCCTCGGTATGAATGGCATATTTTCTAATCTTTCTAATCTTCAAGCGCATTGCATCCATCTTGATCTTGTGATCATCGACGACATCCGCAACATGCAACTCCAATATCATCTTCTCCTCCTCAATTTTTCTAATTTTTTCCTTCAACAAATTGTTTTCTTCTTCAACTAAATTTAACCTCTCGACAATAGGGTCGGTTGGAATTTCCGGTTCAACAACCTCCTAGATAAATAAAATCTATGTTACGTTGGTCGGCATAATTGTCATAAACAATAAATGAACCAATAGTTATGAAAAGATAATATATACCACATCTGAATCATAGACAGGACGAGGGCCGACGGGGGCGGATACCAAAACCATCGCACTATATAAGATGCAATAATAAAAGTAAGAAAATTATACAAGTATCTATATAAACATACAAGTAAGAGTTTTTTTCCTTTCAGAAAGAAGATAAGAACAAGAGGCTCACCACGGTGGTGCCGGCGACGCGACCGATCGACGGCGGTGAAGACGGGGACGGGACGTGACGGACCGCTAAACCTAGACAAATATTAAGAAAAATGGAGCTTGGAGGTGGAGCTTGGAGAGGAGAAAGCTTAAGTAGTGTGGCTCGGGCATTCCATCGAACACCTCGTGTGCATAGGAGGTGAGCTAGAGCAACACAAAGCTCTCTCCTCACCGGCCATGAAAAACAGAGCAGTGAGAGTGCTCTGCTCGCGGGGTATATATAGGCAATTAATTGGTCCCGGTTCGTAGCATGAACCGGAACTAAAGGGAAGCCTTTGGTCCCGGTTCATCCCCCCAACCGGGACCAATGGTGGTGGGCCAGGAGCAAGGCACATTGGTCCAGGTTTGTCCCGCCAACCGGGACCAAAAAGTCCAGACGAACCGGGACCAATGGCCCACGTGGCCCGGCCGGCCCCCGGGGCTCAAGAACCGGGTCCAATGCACCCATTGGTCCCGGTTCTGGATTGAACCGGGACTAATGGGCTGGACCGGCCTGGACCATTGCCCCCTTTTCTACTAATGCTCGTTCGTCCCGCCTCCCGTCGTTGCACAACCCCGGGCTCTGGTAGTGACATGTGGGATTGGCGCGGCAACATGTGCTGGCGGTTAAACAAACATGTAGGACCCACACGTCATGTGTCGACGGAGGGCAGCGCCATCGCTAGATTGATGTCAAGTCAAGGATTCACAACTCATACTTAACAATATGTTGAGGTCGATCCGGCCGATTGATTTTGGCATGCATGCGTATTTGTCCGATCCTGCCGGGCGTTTGAGTTGAGGTCGATCCGAGCGTGCATCGAATCTCGTTTTTTTACCCATGCTAGTACACGTAATCAAGGCTCTCCAAAAAGAAAAAGGAAAATGAAAAAAATGCACGCGTCGGTTAGAGCATTTACATCCGGACGCCTCATAGCCGCCTCAAACATCCGGTCTGACTGCCCGGTCACTGACCGACCAAAAAAAAAAAGAAAAACAAGCATGACGGACGGTCCGGTCACTGACCGACCAAATAACGACCCCAAACGTCCTGGCTAACCGGCATCCCTCAAACCCAACCCAAATGTGGCGCGGATATAGGAAGGCCCGGGCTTGGCGGCCGCGGACCACAACGGCCCCAAACGTCGCAGACGTGTTTGTCCGTGTACTAGCAATGCAGCGGACATAAAGACGAGGCCTGTCAACCCACCCACTGTTATAACTCGGGAATTTTGACCGTCAATCACCAAGTTTTCGTCTGAAAAAAATTGGGTCCAAAACTACCGACAGGAAGTGAAAAAGTGAAAAAGTGAAAAAATTTGCGCCTCATACTCGGGGTGTCAGGGTTCAAAGTGAAAGTGAAGATGAAAAAGAGAAAGTGAAGGAAGTGAAAAAGGAAATTTTGACCGTCAATCACCCTGACACCCCGCATCCTCTCCTCTCCTCTCCCGACGCGCCGCCGCAGCCGCCGCCGCCGCCCCCATCTCCGACTCCGATGCGCAGCCACCGCCCCTCACCTTCCTCCATCTCCATCTCACCCACCGCCACCCCCTTCTCTCCCTCGGCTGTCGCGCTTCCGGATGGACCCGGTGAGTAGGCCGGCGGCGCTCCCCGATCTGCTCGTCCTGCCGGCCGCGGCGAAGTGAGGCTCCAGGATCCGCGCTCGGGGCGGCCTCGACGCAGGTGCTCGGTGTGCCCGGCCGCCCAAGACTCCGCCTTCCTCACGCTAGTGCGTCTGGAGAGGAGGAGGGGGCGGCACACACAGCCGTGCCCTGCCGTCGGCGGCGACGGCGCGGCCGTGCCCTCCGACGCCGCTCTTCTGCGCGCGTGAGGACACCAACTCCACTCTCGACGACGACCGCGCCATGGAATGGAGCCCTTCAAGGAAGGTCCCCTCTTCCTCTCCTTGTCTCTCTCCTTCACCTCCAATTTCTCTCACCTCGTGGCCTGCTTGGTGCCACGGCCATGTCCAATTAGGCTCGCTCGATTGGGCGCTCAATTGATTGCCTCACATGCATGCTACATGGTCTCTGCAGGATGCACCCAATTGCTTGCTTGGTTTCCCTAAAATCCCCAGTTTTATTTTTTAGGGTTCACCGTTGCTGTTCTATTCACTGTCTCGTGCTTATTTTTCTAGCTTAAGGCTTTTGCTTAGAGTTGTAAATTCATTCATGTCTTAACTGGATACTATGATATGATTGCCAGTATTTGATTCTTGAAAGGTCTGCTGTTTAGCATCAACCTCGGATTCTCTATTCACTGAATCTTTGGGGGAGGGGCGCTCTCACACCCTGGGTTCAGATGATCTCGCATTATGCGTCATCCGATACCCCATGCATGTTTGTGCCAAAAGCAGGCACTGGCGTTCTGAAAAAATGTTGTATTTGTTATTGCGTGTACTGGGAGACGCATATATAGGAGTACGTGGTGAGCTGCACCGTCGGCTGTGCCTCTGTTCCCCACTTCCGTCGGCTGTGCCTCTGTTCCCCACTTCCGTCAGCTTGTTTTTTTGTGTACAGAAACAAACTGGACGACATGTCTCCAGTAGATTCGGAGCAGTTGGCCGTAGAACATGGCGGCGACAGGACTTCCCGCTCTTTGTCTCCGACAAAATGGACTTCCCGCTGGGTCCAATTAGCACGAGTCGAGCTTAATTTGTATAAGAGGAGCTAGACTCGACTACTCATGCGCTGCCCAACTACCTAAGCTAGTCTTTTTGTTGCTGCACGGACATGTCCATAGTTTAGTAGCTGAAATTCAGAAGTCAGAACTGTTCGTCTGCACACTGATAGGAATAGTTCCGATGCATCGACCGACATCGTTGTAGTAGGGAGATTAGTTTTCGTGCAATGGACAGTGATATTGCTATTTGATGTTCGTAATGCAATTCTAGCTAGTTGAATAGAGTTTCAGCTGAGATTGGGATTATGCATTTGCAGACTTTGGGTTGCTTGTAACCCGCCATGTCACAGATAGGGTGCCTGTTAGAAATCTTCTATGGGTAAGTATGCAGAGAAGATCTTATCATGGCTGCTGTTTCTTTCAGTATAATAACTTGGACTTGCATGTACTTTGTAGGGGTAACCAACAAGCGACAAATATTCAGTCTTGAGGGCGCAAGTACTGAAGCTATGATCCAGCTGTTGAGAATAACTGATAATCATGGTGTCTTATGTGTAACTATTTTCTTCAGAAATCACCAAGTACTTGTGAGTGCTTACCTTTTACATACTATGTTGTTCTTGGATCATGAATGACTCTGTTCTATTGTCGTCTAGTTCTTCTCTAATAAGTACATACTATCTTGTTCTTGCCTGTGCATTCATCCGAAGCTAGTTTTGCTTATGTGTGTACTGTTTTGATTGCCATGTCAGACTGTAAAGGTTTTCGTGTCACCGACAACTCTGCTTCACTAGTAGATTGGGGAAGGCGGCCGCTGCCCTCGTCTCCACATTGCCACGTCCTACTCCTCTGCTCCACAATGTACATGGCTAAAGTAAGGTAAGACTCCAGTGTGTATTCAGCTATTGTGCACTTCTCGGCTGACTAAACAGTGGTGGAATTTAGTCAGGGTTGCACGTGCAGGTACAACTCGTCGACGTCAAGGAGAATGATGCCTTAGACCAGTCTGAGAAGCCATCGCCGTCCTCGGGTGCTGCCGCCAACGGATACGGGTGCTTGGTGGTAAGAAGACTCTTCTCCTCCCCTCACTTCTCCCACTTTGGGTTCATGGCCTTAGTGCCAGCCATGGACATTGACTTGATATTGTTCTGTGCTTGTGGTTATCTGCCAATAACTTTCCTTTTTGCTTGCATATGTTGGCATGGTTTATTGCAACCATTAATATTCTGTTAAGGCTTACAAATATCTAATGTTGTTGTAGCTCATATTCTTGTCCTGGCTATCAGTGTGTTTCATAGGTAGGCTTTAGGTTGCTGTGATGCTAAATATGCTTAACTAGTCAATAACAATCACAATACGCCAAAGATGGTCAAATGGCTCATTCCATATGGTCATTGATGTTGGATGCTCCCCATTTTCTATTGTAGCTTAGATTTTATCCTGTGTTTACTTTTGCATAGTTGCAGATCATGAATGACTGTTTTATTGTGGTCTAGTTCTTCTCTAATAAGAACATATATTGTTCTTGCTTGTGCACTTATCCAAACCTAGTTTTGCTTACGTGTGTACTATTTTGATTGCCCTGACAGACTGAAGAGGATGTTAGAGTTTTTCATGTCATCGACAACTCTGCGTCACTAGTAGATTGGGGTGTTCGGCTGCCACCCTTGTCTCCGCCGTGGCCATCCTCCTCTTCATCTGTTCCACAACGTCCATGGCTTAAACAAGGTAAGACTCTAGTGTGTATTTAGCTATGGTGCACTTCTCGTCTGACTAAACGGTGGTGGAATTCAACCAAGGTTGCACGTGCAGGTACAGCTCATGGACGCCAAGGAGAATGATGCCTTAGACTAGTCTGAGAAGCCATCGCTGCCCTTGGATGTTCCCGCCGACAAAGACGGGCACATGGTGGTAAGAATGCTCTTCTCCTCCCGCAATTCTCCAACTTTGGGTTCATGGCCTTTGTACCAGACATGAAACCAATGGCTTGATATTGTGATGTGCTTCTGGTCACCTGCATGTTCATGTTCATCTGATTCCATTTGGTTGTCAGTTTAAGTGGACATGATTGATTGTGTTCTTTACCTTATAACTTAGCTTCATTCATGTTCCTCAACTCTACCAGCAAAGGCTCCTACAAAAGACTTAATGGTTCAAAACGTAAATACTGGGCACTTGAATCGTGTAAAAATCCTAAAGCCATAAGTTGTTATAGCAGATAAACCAATTCTCTATCACACTGCAAATTGTGGTTTCATCTACGAGTTCCAAATAATGCACAACTTTAAAAAAAAAGTGGTAAGTTTGTTAATGCCCAGCCGTTGGTACCATTAATGGACGAGCCTTTTTTTTATTATGCCTGTGTCGGAATCTGAAATATATCATTCTTTTCTTTTATCCAGTAGGAATGCTAATTGACAAAGATAGAAGGTGTTCCATTGTTCTAGCTCCCTACCCTTTCTTCGGTACTAGTCTCTATGTTGTTGCTCGTGTTGGGATGATCGTGGAGTGTTTTTTCTCGTGAAGCATGGAAATAAAAATAACCACCATTTATGAGACTGAATCAAAACTAACAACGGAAACTACGCGAAATGATTATTCGGAGCTACTCTGTTTTGAACCGTGGCTTACCGTTTGCTCTTCTTTTGTTCATTATATATATGTATGTAAATTCAAGGTTGAACTAAAAGATGCATTGTTTTTTGGCCTTCAGACACAAGATTGGGCTACTCAGCCAACGATAAGTGGCGGTGTACTTCATCACAGCCTTCCTTTTTCGAAAACATCAGTCAATCCTTCGTTAAGTGAGCATAATGGACATGTTAGTGTTGCTGCCTTTAAAAACACAGCAATGGTTCTTTTGCTTGCTTATTTTTCTTTAGCTAGTCACGTTCCAAATGTTATCTAATAGTTATGATCTTCTGTGCAGCAATGACCCAACCATGCCCATAATGGCCATACAGTACAACAAGGCATCCTCGTTGGTCTATGTTGCAAATGGGTAAGTAAGCCCTTTCAATCTTTCTAGTATCGAGTGACTGCGACCGCCAACTTTAACCTTACCATCTTTAGGCTGCAGCACTTTCCATGCTTTCAAGCCGAAGGACTTCACTCCGAGGGCATACTCTACAAGCAATACAAATTCAGAGAGACACGAGGAAATCAAGTCAAATCAACCGATTGTCTTAGACCCTTTTGCACATGGTAATTATCTTGCAGATATGCGGGGTGTGGTGTTTTTTTGTCTGCCTAGCTTGCTGGATGTCTTACTGGATACTCTAGCTAATTCTTTTTCGTATCTTCAGGACATTTGAGAGCACTCTACTCTTTAGTCTGTTGGAACAAAGTTATGATGTTTCCGTTTCACACAAGAAATCAATTGCAAGAAGATCATGACAGCAGCTTGTCATGTAAGGTATAATTTGTGTCCTCTTTATTATGTCAGAATTACTTTGATCTTGATTAGTTGACTAGGTGATACTCTTGGAAGTTAATCATCGAGTGCTCCTTAATTTTTGTTTGTAGTTTATTGACGTCGACACTCCATTTGAGATTCCATACATCTTATCATAGATTTGGAATGAATCTGATCGCGATTATCTGGGTTTAGAACATGGACACAAAAATATCGAGATTCATGTGTGAGTTATGTCGACATTTCGATTAAGAAGGCTTTAGTTTTGTAGGTTAGAGAAATGTCATAGTGTTGCCTTGTTTTTGTTTGAAATTCCTGGTTAGGGATCTTCTTGATCCTTGATAGCAATAGTTGGTGATCATTCTGTGTTCTCTTTTGAGATGTTTGTCCACCTGTACGCCTTCATTTCCTAGGGCTTAGTTTGTGTGGACCAAGCCTCCAACTATTCTCTTGTCAATCTTTGTAGTGTTGAGTGAGCAGATTGCACTTTGTAGTAGGTTGCAAGCGGTAAATTGTTTTTAACCCTGAATGTGTTCTTCATGTAGGCGTTTCAAGCAAAAGGACGGATTCACTCCAAGATCATGCTGTGCAAGCAGCACAAATTCAGAGAGCCTCAAGGAAATCAAGGCAAAAATGTACTGGCCATACAAACCTCTGTTCCTCTCTCACGTGGGTAAACCCCTCCAGTCCTCTCCGCTCAACTTTATCTCATGCACTTGTGTGCCTATGGCCATTGCGCCATGACAAGCTTAGTGTTTTGGTATCTCATGGTGGGTTGTGATGCCAACGTTTGTGCCTCTCGGGCTTCTGGTATAATAATTTGTGCCATCGTTTTACAGCAGTGATATGATAGTTCGATCCCTAGGTCTCTTATGCATGCAGATCCGTAAGAGTATACCATGATTCTGTGCTGGACACCCTATATGAACCTTAGGTTTAACCCTAGCGATTTCTTGTTTTGTAAGTTCTCACATTAGCAACGAACTTGCTGATGTACATGGATAAATCTCTCTTGTAGCACTGATCTCCAACTATTTGCTGGAGATACAATATGCGTGCATGTGTAACACTATTGTGTACTTTTGAAGTTCCTCGGTGGAAAGCCAACTGGAAATGAGGTTACCGGAATAGATTTTGGAACAAGTAATTATTGTATCTCTTTTATGGAGGGAAAGGTTTGTGGCTGTGACATCTTTGTTTACAACATTCATGTCTATGTGAAAAGTGCAGGCAAGTTTCTCTTTCATAAGAAAATGGTTCATAGAGCACACACTTGTCTGTCACAAGTGAGTCGGTCAGGATACCTAGCGGTATATTTGTCCTATTACGAGTAACTTAATGTTTGTCAGCGTTTGATAAAGCATATGGGTCTCCTAATCATCGTTTGTTACTTCCTATACACATATTTTCAAGAAGCAGGTTCTTGTTGCAATGTGAGGTTCACTTTTGGCCATCTGTTTTATTGAGGTAGTAGTTGATAGCTGTATGATCTGATGAGTGTTTATTCTGCATACATCGTACCACATATGTTGAATTGTGTGGTATGAAAACATGGGATTTTTGGTACGCAACTAGTAGGCATGATGGAGTAGTAATATGCTTCTAGTATAGTCCATATTTTAAATGGTTGATTCGATAGTTGGTTGCTTCGTTTATGTAAGCGACTATTCCTGGATTTGGTCTCCAAGCTCAAATTGTCGATAACAATTGCAAGAGATGGATGCATGGTACTGTTGTCAGAGGTTTCCTTTGTGCATTGGTTTCTCTTGCTTCTGTAAGGTTGCCTTTATCCAAATATGGGAGTAGGGTTGTCTGAATTTGGCATGCGATTTGCAGTTGTTCGTTATGAGATTATTTTATCTTGTTGTGATATTCTTTGCAAGAACTAAACTCTTTTGTTTGTTTTGCTACTAGTATTTTTTAATTATTTATAGTAAATCTTTATTTATAGGTAATTGCATGTCTTCTTTGTATGTTCATTGTCTATCAGGCATGATAATTAGGAAATAATTATCTTCTCATATATAATACTTAGTTTCATGATGTCTTTGGTCTTTGGAAGTTTTTATGTTCGTTTGAGTGTCCTTGCATATTTTTTACGTCCAACCGTAAATATTTGATTCACACTACCTGACAATATCATATGTTGTTATAACCTTGAATTCTAATGGTGAAAAAACAAATGATATTCAGATGTTTATGGTCTTTTTCAGACATCCAGATTTGTTAAATTGCTTATTTGGGCACTATTTGTGCATGATGTTTCACAATGCACAAATGTCCAATCGCTTTCAATATCAACAACTTGTTTTCCACGTCGACATCAAGGAAATAAGGTCATGGTGGGTTACCATCAAAGATATATGTGAAAGGTTGTCTGCAATTGGGGTAAGATAATATTAGCCAGAACAAGCCAAACATGACTTCATATTTTTTAGGAAAGTTGTGCAAAATCGTTTTCCTGTGATCTTATATAATGGTATGCGGCGAAGCACACCCTATATGTGCTTCTAGTTCACGTAATTTGCGGACTGGTTAGGTTAGTGCGGCTACCGTTTTTTCCTTCCTTGGCTAGTTCCTGATCTGATGTAGCATGATGAGTGCATGTTTCCATTTCGACGTCTCGTCTCCTAGTAGTAGCATGTCTCTAAAAAAATATTATCACCTAGCCAGTGGAATTTTGGTTCTGCACTACCGTATAGGTGACTGATTTTGTTTTCTTCGTACAAGCATGTATGTGCCGCCTTTGGTTTGTACTACCATGAATGAAGCGATGATTCATGTTATTACATTGCGCCCTGTGGCTTTTTGACTATTGCTTGTTCACGTTTAAGCTGGCTTCTAAAGCCAAATAAACAGAAGCTGCGAATGTGTGCTTCATATGGTGTGGTTTTGCTAGAACTTTCAGATAAACAATTTATTTTTATGTATATGAGATTTGGTGGAGATACTCCAGTATGTGTGCACGTGTAACACTTTTGTGTACTTTTGAAGTTCCTAGGTGCAAAGCCAACTGGAAATGAGGTTATCGGAATTTACGCCAGAACAAGTAATTATTGTGTCTCTGTTATGGAGGGAAAGGTGTGTGGCCGTGGCATCCTTGTTGAAAACATTCATGTCTATGCGAAAGTGCAGACAAGTTTCTCTTTCTTAAAGAAATGGTTCGCAGAGCACACACTTGTCTCTTCACTAGTATATATGTCCTATTACGAGTAACTTAATGTCTGTCAGTGTTTGCTAAATGATATTCATTTCCTCATCATGGGTTGTTACGTCCTGTACACATATGTTCAAGAAGCAGGTTCTTGTTGCAATGTTAGGTTCACTTTTGACCATCTGTTTCTCTGAAGTAGTAGTCGATACATTTATAATCTGATGGGTATTTGTCCCGCATACATCATACCACATATGTTGGATTGTGTAGCATGAATACATGGGGTTTTCCATCCATTCACTACTGACCAATACATTAGCATGCTTAAAATATGTTTTTTTGCTTGGTTATAACTTTAATTTTAAAACAGGCGCTTCATGCGTACGCGTAAGGAAAGTGCAGGCCAGTTTTCCTTTGGTAAAGCAAAAAGGTTCATAGAAGCACACACCTTTTCCCTCAGCATCCAGTTGCCGAAGAAATGTTAGGAGATGGCAGCAAATATGTAGGTTCTGCACATGAGGTATGTGACTTTCTTGCGTTAATTCTGTAATTTGTTTAGCAAAAACTCGCTTGTGTGCTCCCGCTCGCCTGATCCTTGTATGTGACACCATATTTGACCATTCATCCTCATTAATGCATTTTGTACTCACTAGAGTATTGAAAGGAATAGGTAATACAAATCATAGAAGTGTAGTTAGTTAGTTCTCTGTACTTGATGTGTTCTAACATATAGCCACACTTTTAGTAAATGCGTGTACTGTCTTGTACCTCTTCTCGGTAACCGCTAAAATTTATATGAACTTGGAGCGAGTAATTTCCTCCACACGTCTCATACTCCATCCTAAATAACTTGTCACTCAAATGGTCCCAATTGAGCGACAAGTAATTTGGGACGGAGGCTGAACTTTTTCCTACTAACCATCAAGTGCTACCGAGCAATCATCTGCCACACCTCAGTATCTACTTGTACGCATCCGCATCCATGATCACTAAAGTAGTGATCTAAATTAATTTAAGATTTTTTATAAACTATATAAGGTTTTTTTGACCACTGAAGTAGTGATCTACAAAGTTTAATACTCCCCTTTTAAACAAATATAAACAATTTTAGCTATATAAACACCCTTATATTTATTTAAGGATGGAATATTAGTTTACAGAGGTAGTAATAATCAAGTGCACAAATCAGAAGAGAGAAAAAAATCCTATTCTCGTACCTCATGATCTAGGAATAATTGGAGATCCATATTGCCTGAACTGAGCAATCACCCTCCGCCATGGTGATCTTTCTTCTCTTGGGTGCGGCGCCTACCGGAGAGAGAGAGAGAGAGAGAGAGAGATAGGGAGGGAGAGAGGGGGAGAGAGAGGGAGGGAGAGAGGG
>NC_041383.1:34811626-34831922 GCF_002162155.2 Triticum dicoccoides
CTTCACAATGGCTAATCGGACGTTTTCCGGTAGAAGCCCCCTCAATGCAACCGGAAGCAGTTGCGTCATAATCACGTGGTAGTCATGAGACTTTAGGTTCTGAAACTTTTTCTCTGCCATATTTATTATTCCTTTTATATTCGACGAGAAGCCAGTCGGGACCTTCATACTAAGCAGGCATTCAAAGAAGATTTCCTTCTCTTCTTTGGTAAGAGCATAGCTGGCAGGACCTTCATACTGCTTTGGAGGCATGCCGTCTTTTTCGTGCAAACGTTGCAGGTCCTCTCGTGCCTCAGTTGTATCTTTTGTCTTCCCATACACGCCCAAGAAGCCTAGCAGGTTCACGCAAAGGTTCTTCGTCACATGCATCACGTTGATCGAAGAGCGGACCTCTAGGTCTTTCCAGTAGGGTAGGTCCCAAAATATAGATTTCTTCTTCCACATGGGTGCGTGTCCCCCAGCGTCACTCGGAACAGCTAGTCCGCCAGGACCCTTTCCAAAGATTACGTGTAAATCATTGACCATAGCAAGTACGTGATCACCGGTACGCATGGCGGGCTTCTTCCGGTGATCTGCCTCGCCTTTGAAATGCTTGCCTTTCTTTCGACATTGATGGTTGGTCGGAAGAAATCGACGATGGCCCAGGTACACATTCTTCCTGCAGCTTGCCAGGTATACACTATCGGTGTCAAGTAAACAGTGCGTGCATGCATGGTATCCCTTGTTTGTCTGTCCTGAAAGATTACTGAGAGCGGGCCAATCGTTGATGGTCACGAACAGCAACGCCTTTAGGTTAAATTCCTCCTGTTTGTGCTCATCCCACGTACGTACACCGTTTCCATTCCACAGCTCTAAAAGTTCTTCAACTAATGGCCTTAGGTACACATCAATGTGATTGCCGGGTTGCTTAGGGCCTTGGATGAGAACTGGCATCATAATGCCCTTCCGCTTCATGCACATCCAAGGAGGAAGGTTATACATACATAGAGTGACGGGCCAGGTGCTGTGATTGCTGCTCTTCTCCCCGAAAGGATTAATGCCATCCGCGCTTAAAGCAAACCATACGTTCCTTAGCTCACTTGCGAACTCATCCCAGTATTTTCTCTCGATTTTTCTCCACTGTGACCCGTCAGCGGGTGCTCTCAACTTCCCGTCTTTCTTACGGTCCTCACTGTGCCATCGCATCAACTTGGCATGCTCTCCGTTTCTGAACAGACGTTTCAACCGTGGTATTATAGGAGCGTACCACATCACCTTCGCAGGAACCCTCTTCCTGGGGGGCTCACCGTCAACATCACCAGGGTCATCTCGTCTGATCTTATACCGTAATGCACCGCATACCGGGCATGCGTTCAGATCCTTGTATGCACCGCGGTAGAGGATGCAGTCATTAGGGCATGCATGTATCTTCTGCACCTCCAATCCTAGAGGGCATACGACCTTCTTTGCTGCGTATGTACTGTCGGGCAATTCGTTATCCTTTGGAAGCTTCTTCTTCAATATTTTAAGTAGCTTCTCAAATCCTTTGTCAGGCACAACATTCTCTGCCTTCCACTGCAGCAATTCCAGTACGGTACCCAGCTTTGTGTTGCCATCTTCGCAATTGGGGTACAACCCTTTTTTGTGGTCCTCTAGCATGTGATCGAACTTCAGCTTCTCCTTTTGACTTTCGCATTGCGTCCTTGCATCGACAATGACCCGGCGGAGATCATCATCATCGGGCACATCGTCTGGTTCCTCTTGATCTTCAGCAGCTTCACCCGTTGCAGCATCATCGTGCATATCGTCTGGTTCCTCTTGATCTTCAGGAGCATCACCGTATTCAGGGGGCACATAGTTGTCATCGTACTCTTCTTCTTCGCCATCTTCATCATAACCCCTATTTCTCCGTGCCTCGTCCAAACATTATAGTGTGGCATGAAACCCTTGTAAAGCAGGTGGGTGTGGAGGATTTTCCGATCAGAGTAAGACTTCGTATTCCCACATACAGGGCATGGACAACACATAAAACCATTCTGCTTGTTTGCCTCAGCCACTTCGAGAAAATCATGCACGCCCTTAATGTACTCGGAGGTGTGTCTTGAACTGTACATTCATTGCCGGTTCATCTGCGTGCATTATATAATTAAGTGACCAAATTAATTGAAGTTCATCATCACATTAAAACCAAAGTACATACATAGTTCTCATCTAACAACATAAAGCTCTGCAGAGCATCTAAATTAATTAAACCATACACTGAAACTATGTAAAACATTTCAATGCCAAAACAAATGCGATCATAATCGCAACAAATGTAACAAACTGATCCAACGGCATAATGATACCAAGCCTCGGTATGAATGGCATATTTTCTAATCTTTATAATCTTCAAGCGCATTGCATCCATCTTGATCTTGTGATCATCGACGACATCCGCAACATGCAACTCCAATATCATCTTCTCCTCCTCAATTTTTCTAATTTTTTCCTTCAACAAATTGTTTTCTTCTTCAACTAAATTTAACCTCTCGACAATAGGGTCGGTTGGAATTTCCGGTTCAACAACCTCCTAGATAAATAAAATCTATGTTACGTTGGTCGACATAATTGTCATAAACAATAAATGAACCAATAGTTATGAAAAGATAATATATACCACATCTGAATCATAGACAGGACGAGGGCCGACGGGGGCGGATACCAAAACCATCGCACTATATAAGATGCAATAATAAAAGTAAGAAAATTATACAAGTATCTATATAAACATACAAGTAAGAGTTTTTTTCCTTTCAGAAAGAAGATAAGAACAAGAGGCTCACCACGGTGGTGCCGGCGACGCGGGCGATCGACGGCGGTGAAGACGGGGACGGGACGTGACGGACCGCTAAACCTAGACAAATATTGAGAAAAATGGAGCTTGGAGGTGGAGCTTGGAGAGGAGAAAGCTTAAGTAGTGTGGCTCGGGCATTCCATCGAACACCTCGTGTGTATAGGAGGTGATCTAGAGCAACACAAAGCTCTCTCCTCACCGACCACGAAAAACAGAGCAGTGAGAGTGCTCTGCTCGCGGGGTATATATAGGCAATTAATTGGTCCCGGTTCGTAGCATGAACCGGGACTAAAGGGAAGCCTTTGGTCCCGGTTCATCCCCCCAACCGGGACCAATGGTGGTGGGCCAGGAGCAAGGCACATTGGTCCAGGTTCGTCCCGCCAACCGGGACCAAAAGGTCCAGACGAACCGGGACCAATGGCCCACGTGGCCCGGCCGGCCCCCGAGGCTCAAGAACCGGGTCCAATGCCCCCATTGGTCCCGGTTCTGGATTGAACCGGGACTAATGGGCTGGACCGGCCTGGACCATTGCCCCCTTTTCTACTAGTGCTCGTTCGTCCCGCCTCCCGTCGTTGCACAACCCCGGGCTCTGGTAGTGACATGTGGGATTGGCGTGGCAACATGTGCTGGCGGTTAAACAAACATGTAGGACCCACACGTCATGTGTCGACGGAGGGCAGCGCCATCGCTAGATTGATGTCAAGTCAAGGATTCACAACTCATACTTAACAATATGTTGAGGTCGATCCGGCCGATTGATTTTGGCACGCATGCGTATTTGTCCGATCCTGCCGGGCGTTTGAGTTGAGGTCGATCCGAGCGTGCATCGAATCTCGTTTTTTTACCCCTGCTAGTACACGTAATCAAGGCTCTCCAAAAAGAAAAAGGAAAATGAAAAAAATGCACGCGTCGGTTAGAGCATTTACATCCGGACGCCTCATAGCCGCCTCAAACATCCGGTCTGACTGCCCGGTCACTGACCGACCAAAAAAAAAAGAAAAACAAGCATGACGGACGGTCCGGTCACTGACCGACCAAATAACGACCCCAAACGTCCTGGCTAACCGGCATCCCTCAAACCCAACCCAAATGTGGGGCGGATATAGGAAGGCCCTGGCTTGGCGGCCGCGGACCACAACGGCCCCAAACGTCGCAGACGTGTTTGTCCGTGTACTAGCAATGCAGCGGACATAAAGACGAGGCCTGTCAACCCACCCACTGTTATAACTCGGGAATTTTGACCGTCAATCACCAAGTTTTCGTCTGAAAAATATTGGGTCCAAAACTACCGACAGGAAGTGAAAAAGTGAAAAAGTGAAAAAAATTGCGCCTCATACTCGGGGTGTCAGGGTTCAAAGTGAAAGTGAAGATGAAAAAGAGAAAGTGAAGGAACTGAAAAAGGAAATTTTGACCGTCAATCACCCTGACACCCCACATCCTCTCCTCTCCTCTCCCGACGCGCCGCCGCAGCCGCCGCCGCCGCCCCCATCTCCGACTCCGATGCGCAGCCACCGCCCCTCGCCTTCCTCCATCTCCATCTCACCCACCGCCACCCCCTTCTCTCCCTCGGCTGTCGCGCTTCCGGATGGACCCGGTGAGTAGGCCGGCGGCGCTCCCCGATCTGCTCGTCCTGCCGGCCGCGGCGAAGTGAGGCTCCAGGATCCGCGCTCGGGGCGGCCTCGACGCAGGTGCTCGGTGTGCCCGGCCGCCCAAGACTCCGCCTTCCTCACGCTAGTGCGTCTGGAGAGGAGGAGGGGGCGGCACGCACAGCCGTGCCCTGCCGTCGGCGACGATGGCGCGGCCGTGCCCTCCGACGCTGCTCTTCTGCGCGCGTGAGGACACCAACTCCGCTCTCGACGACGACCGCACCATGGAATGGAGCCCTTCAAGGAAGGTCCCCTCTCCCTCTCCTTGTCTCTCTCCTTCACCTCCAATTTCTCTCACCTCGTGGCCTGCTTGGTGCCACGGCCATGTCCAATTAGGCTCGCTCGATTGGGCGCTCAATTGATTGCCTCACATGCATGCTACATGGTCTCTGCAGGATGCACCCAATTGCTTGCTTGGTTTCCCTAAAATCCCCAGTTTTATTTTTTAGGGTTCACCGTTGCTGTTCTACTCACTGTCTCGTGCTTATTTTTCTAGCTTAAGGCTTTTGCTTAGAGTTGTAAATTCATTCATGTCTTAACTGGATACTATGATATGATTGCCAGTATTTGATTCTTGAAAGGTCTGCTGTTTAGCATCAACCTCGGATTCTCTATTCACTGAATCTTTGGGGGAGGGGCGCTCTCACACCCCGGGTTCAGATGATCTCGCATTATGCGTCATACGATACGCCATGCATGTTTGTGCCAAAATCAGGCACTGGCGTTCTGAAAAAATATTGTATTTGTTGTTGCGTGTATTGGCAGACGCATATATAGGAGTACGTGGTGAGCTGCACCGTCGGCTGTGCCTCTGTTCCCCACTTCCTCAGCTTGTTTTTTTGTGTACAAAAACAAACTGGACGACATGTCTCCAGTAGATTCAGAGCAGTTCGCCATAGAACATGGCGGCGACAGGACTTCCCGCTCTTTGTCTCCGACGAAATGGACTTCCCGCTGGGTCCAATTAGCACGAGTCGAGCTTAATTTGTATAAGAGGAGCTAGACTCGACTACTCATGCGCTGCCCAACTACTTAAGCTAGTCTTTTTGTTGCTGCACGGACATGTCCATAGTTTAGTAGCTGAAATTCAGAAGTCAGAACTGTTCGTCTGCACACTGATAGGAATAGTTCCGATGCATCGACCGACATCGTTGTAGTAGGGAAATTAGTTTTCGTGCAATGGACAGTGATATTGCTATTTGATGTTCGTAATGCAATTCTAGCTAGTTGAATAGAGTTTCAGCTGAGATTGGGATTATGCATTTGCAGACTTTGGGTTGCTTGTAACCCGCCATGTCACAGATAGGGTGCCTGTTAGAAATCTTCTATGGGTAAGTATGCAGAGAAGATCTTATCATGGCTGCTCTTTCTTTCAGTATAATAACTTGGACTTGCATGTACTTTGTAGGGGTAACCAACAAGCGACAAATATTCAGTCTTGAGGGCGCAAGTACTGAAGCTATGATCCAGCTGTTGAGAATAACTGATAATCATGGTGTCTTATGTGTAACTATTTTCTTCAGAAATCACCAAGTACTTGTGAGTGCTTACCTTTTACATACTATGTTGTTCTTGGATCATGAATGACTCTGTTCTATTGTCGTCTAGTTCTTCTCTAATAAGTACATACTATCTTGTTCTTGCCTGTGCATTCATCCGAAGCTAGTTTTGCTTATGTGTGTACTGTTTTGATTGCCATGTCAGACTGCAAAGGTTTTCGTGTCACCGACAACTCTGCTTCACTAGTAGATTGGGGAAGGCGGCCGCTGCCCTCGTCTCCGCATTGCCACGTCCTACTCCTCTGCTCCACAACGTACATGGCTAAAGTAAGGTAAGACTCCAGTGTGTATTCAGCTATTGTGCACTTCTCGGCTGACTAAACAGTGGTGGAATTTAGTCAGGGTTGCACGTGCAGGTACAACTCGTCGACGTCAAGGAGAATGATGCCTTAGACCAGTCTGAGAAGCCATCGCCGTCCTCGGGTGCTGCCGCCAACGGATACGGGTGCTTGGTGGTAGGAATACTCTTCTCCTCCCCTCACTTCTCCCACTTTGGGTTCATGGCCTTAGTGCCAGCCATGGACATTGACTTGATATTGTTCTGTGCTTGTGGTTATCTGCCAATAACTTTCCTTTTTGCTTGCATATGTTGGCATGGTTTATTGCAATCATTAATATTCTGTTAAGGCTTACAAATATCTAATGTTGTTGTAGCTCATATTCTTGTCCTGGCTATCAGTGTGTTTCATAGGTAGGCTTTAGGTTGTTGTGATGCTAAATATGCTTAACTAGTCAATCACAATCACAATACGCCAAAGATGGTCAAATGGCTCATTCCATATGGTCATTGATGTTGGATGCTCCCCATTTTCTATTGTAGCTTAGATTTTATCCTGTGTTTACTTTTGCATAGTTGTAGATCATGAATGACTGTTTTATTGTGGTCTAGTTCTTCTCTAATAAGAACATATATTGTTCTTGCTTGTGCATTTATCCAAACCTAGTTTTGCTTACGTGTGTACTATTTTGATTGCCCTGACAGACTGAAGAGGATGTTAGAGTTTTTCATGTCATCGACAACTCTGCGTCACTAGTAGATTGGGGTGTTCGGCTGCCACCCTTGTCTCCGACGTGGCCATCCTCCTCTTCATCTGTTCCACAACGTCCATGGCTTAAACAAGGTAAGACTCTAGTGTGTATTTAGCTATGGTGCACTTCTCGTCTGACTAAACAGTGGTGGAATTCAACCAAGGTTGCACGTGCAGGTACAGCTCATGGACGCCAAGGAGAATGATGCCTTAGACTAGTCTGAGAAGCCATCGCTGCCCTTGGATGTTCCCGCCGACAAAGACGGGCACATGGTGGTAAGAATGCTCTTCTCCTCCCGCAATTCTCCAACTTTGGGTTCATGGCCTTTGTACCAGACATGAAACCAATGGCTTGATATTGTGATGTGCTTCTGGTCACCTGCATGTTCATGTTCATCTGATTCCATTTGGTTGTCAGTTTAAGTGGACATGATTGATTGTGTTCTTTACCTTATAACTTAGCTTCATTCATGTTCCTCAACTCTACCAGCAAAGGCTCCTACAAAAGACTTAATGGTTCAAAACGTAAATACTGGGCACTTGAATCGTGTAAAAATCCTAAAGCCATAAGTTGTTATAGCAGATAAACCAATTCTCTGTGACACTGCAAATTGTGGTTTCATCTACGAGTTCCAAATAATGCACAACTTTTAAAAAAAGTGGTAAGTTTGTTAATGCCCAGCCGTTGGTACCATTAATGGCCGAGCCTTTTTTTATTATGCCTGTGTCGGAATCTGAAATATATCATTCTTTTCTTTTATCCAGTAGGAATGCTAATTGACAAAGATAGAAGGTGTTCTATTGTTCTAGCTCCCTACCCTTTCTTCGGTACTAGTCTCTATGTTGTTGCTCGTGTTGGGATGATCGTGGAGTGTTTTTTCTCGTGAAGCATGGAAATAAAAATAACCACCATTTATGAGACTGAATCAAAACTAACAACGGAAACTACGAGAAATGATTATTCGGAGCTACTCTATTTTGAACCGTGGCTTACCGTTTGCTCTTCTTTTGTTCATTATATATATGTATGTAAATTCAAGGTTGAACTAAAAGATGCATTGTTTTTTGGCCTTCAGACACAAGATTGGGCTACCCAGCCAACGGTAAGTGGTGGTGTACTTCATCACAGCCTTCCGTTTTCGAAAACATCAGTCAATCCTTCGTTAAGTGAGCATAATGGACATGTTAGTGTTGCTGCCTTTAAAAACACAGCAATGGTTCTTTTGCTTGCTTATTTTTCTTTAGCTAGTCACGTTCCAAATGTTATCTAATAGTTATGATCTTCTGTGCAGCAATGACCCAACCATGCCCATAATGGCCATACAGTACAACAAGGCATCCTCGTTGGTCTATGTTGCAAATGGGTAAGTAAGCTCTTTCAATCTTTCTAGTATCGAGTGACTGCGACCGCCAACTTTAACCTTACCATCTTTAGGCTGCAGCACTTTCCATGCTTTCAAGTCGAAGGACTTCACTCCGAGGGCATACACTACAAGCAATACAAATTCAGAGAGACACGATGAAATCAAGTCAAAATCAACCGATTGTCTTACACCCTTTTGCACATGGTAATTATCTTGCAGATATGCGGGGTGTGATGTTTTTTTGTCTGCCTAGCTTGCTGGATGTCTTACTGGATACTGTAGCTAATTCTTTTTCGTATCTTCAGGACATTTGAGAGCACTCTACTCTTTAGTCTGTTGGAACAAAGTTATGATGTTTCCGTTTCACACAAGAAATCAATTGCAAGAAGATCATGACAGCAGCTTGTCATGTAAGGTATAATTTGTGTCCTCTTTATTATGTCAGAATTACTTTGATCTTGATTAGTTGACTAGGTGATACTCTTGGAAGTTAATCATCGAGTGTTCCTTAATTTTTGTTTGTAGTTTATTGACGTCGACACTCCATTTGAGATTCCATACATATTATCATAGATTTGGAATGAATCTGATCGCGATTATCTGGGTTTAGAACATGGACACAAAAATATCGAGATTCATGTGTGAGTTATGTCGACATTTTGATTAAGAAGGCTTTAGTTTTGTAGGTTAGAGAAATGTCATAGTGTTGCCTTGTTTTTGTTTGAAATTCCTGGTTAGGGATCTTCTTGATCCTTGATAGCAATAGTTGGTGATCATTCTGTGTTCTCTTTTGAGATGTTTGTCCACCTGTACGCCTTCATTTCCTAGGGCTTAGTTTGTGTGGACCAAGCCTCCAACTATTCTCTTGTCAATCTTTGTAGTGTTGAGTGAGCAGATTGCACTTTGTAGTAGGTTGCAAGTGGTAAATTGTTTTTAACCCTGAATGTGTTCTTCATGTAGGCGTTTCAAGCCAAAGGACGGATTCACTCCAAGATCATGTTGTGCAAGCAGCACAAATTCAGAGAGCCTCAAGGAAATCAAGGCAAAAATGTACTAGCCATACAAACGTCTGTTCCTCTCTCACGTGGGTAAACCCCTCCAGTCCTCTCCGCTCTACTTTATCTCATGCACTTGTGTGCCTATGGCCATTGCGCCATGACAAGCTTAGTGTTTTGGTATCTCATGGTGGGTTGTGATGCCAACGTTTGTGCCTCTCGGGCTTCTGGTATAATAATTTGTGCCATCGTTTTACAGCAGTGATATCATAGTTCGATCCCTAGGTCTCTTATGCGTGCAGATCCGTAAGAGTATACCATGATTCTGTGCTGGACACCCTATATGAACCTTAGGTTTAACCCTAGCGATTTCTTGTTTTGTAAGTTCTCACATTAGCAACGAACTTGCTGATGTACATGGATAAATCTCTCTTGTAGCACTGATCTGGTGCCTTCAAAAGATGCATTTTCTTCCCCTATGAGCTTGCTGGGTGGATTATTATTTCCAAGTGCCACTGATAGTCGGATTCAAAATATGAAAACTGAGCCATCCAACTAATCAAAATGGCGCCTTTCCCTATTATGGAGCAAACTATATGATGTAGTTTGTGTTTCTAGTTGCCTTGCTGGGCGAAATGTGAACGCAATGTTTTTCTTGTTTTTATACCATTATAAAGTAGTGATCTAATGAGATATATTTTATTAAATGATCCTTTAACTTTGGAAAGTACTGATGCGTTAGCATATAAGTAACATGGATTGATGATTTGGCTGCGTGTTTCCTGCCTCATCGTCTTGCTGGATGATCTAGTGAGCAAGACCTGTTCTTTTTGTTGCAGGTAATTGCATAGTTGATTGTGCGTCACAGCATCAACCCTTGCACCTTCTATTGCTGACATATACTTGTGAGTGCAAGACTTGTCAATGAGCACCTGGCAGCTGTTCTCTCCCTGGCAGTGAGTTCAGTCTGCTGCAACCACCTCTCCTTCGACGGTGGATCAGGTAACTGCTTGGTCTCCTCCCCAGACACCATGCTGTGTAGGTGTTGGCTTGTGGGGTGTCATGTGGATATACATGATTACATGAAATAAAGTCAGTCTTCTCTTAAGTTAAAACCATGCAATAATCTCTGTTTTGTTCAAGATCAATGTGTTGATAGTTTTAGGCTTTAAGTACACGTATGTGCAGTGCAGGTGCTAGTGTTCTACTCCCTCCGTTCCTAAATATAAGACCTTTTAGAGATTCCAATAGTGACTACACAAGAAGCAAAATGAGTGAATCTACACTCATGTTGAAATCCCTAAAAGGGCTTATATTTAGAAACGGAGGGAGTAGCTGTTATGTGTGGCAACCGCGACAGTGGTGGCCACCTCTTCCTCAGTCCAGGCGAGTCCTGTGTTTGTGTGTTCGTCTTCTAGCTGCCACAATATTGATTGTGATTATCTTGTCATTGGCATTGATTCCTGTGCTGGTTAATTAGACCGTTGGCCACCAGAATGAATTTTCTTTTCCAGTATCTTGTTGCTCCACTTTTCTTTGTTTTTTTTTGTTAGTTTTGGTACTGGATACCTGGTTATGTTTAAGACTAGTTTCTTAGCTGAAATATGATTCTAGGGAGCACTTGTCATTTGGGGATTATGGACTAGCAGGAATGAACCATAAAGCGTCATAGTGAACCATGTTCTGTGTCATGTTTCTACTGCAGCAACGAAGGATTCTATTGAGCCCTCGGCCGAGACAGAACAAGTTTTTGAGGCGCTCACTACCAATCGTCGAAGACATGTCAAAGCCCTTGAGTTGGTCGGTTTCTCTAAGCACTGGAGCTGGGCGTTTTGCCCCTTTTTTGGGTAGTGTAATGTGGTGGGAGTTATTTTAACCTGTTAGTGAGGGAATCATCTTCTGGTAAAGATGATCATATATGTACAAACCTGTAGTGTTTGGTTTGGTTGTAGCTGATACTTATTTGTATATGGATTAGGTGCCTTTGATTTGATTCAACACGGGCTAGTGATGATTTATATGTACCAAATCTCTTTCATTTTGATGGATTTGCGACGGCGCCTGAGATTGATTTTCCTGCTGGCATGGCACAGTAGAATGTTCATCAGCATGCAAAGATTGCGGAAATTCAAATGCTCACATATATGTATGTATGTATGTATGCATGTATGTATGTATGCGCTTCTTCCTGTGCCTTTTAGCTTGGTTTCTTTGGTTTGTTGTCGAGTCGATTTATTTTCATTTGAGGGTTTCGAGCCGCGCCTGGTCTCGGTCCTGAATCTTGTTATGTTTAGTGTTTGTGAGCTGGTTGGTCATCGTACCTATGGTGGATGTTGATCGTTGCTTCGTGGTTATTATCTTTCCGGTTTCAGTATGTAGTCAGACCATATGATTTATCTATATGAAATTGGTTGCTCCAAAATAAAAATAAAAATAAAAAGGTGTGTGCTCCTGTGTGAAAGTAAAATCACCCAAGCACCTTCTTGTGGCCTTGTGCTCCTGGAGCCAGTTTTCTTTCTATGTTTGCTCTATAACGTGTATACTAGGCTGGGTTGTTTCCATCATCTAGGAGACTAGGACACCACTCACAGGTTTCTGATTTTGAGCACACCCTTGAATCTGTGAGTAGTACCCTCGTCAAAAAAAATAATATTCTGAGTGTAGTCATATAGAAGTATATTGTTAAACAAAATTAACACCAGCGGTTCATCGGGGAAATCCCCGATTACCATCATGTATATCTAGCAACCTTCTCTGATACGTGTCTTTCTATTTAGTGCAAGGTTGATCGATTTTTTCAGTATCTTAGTAACAGATCTGATGCGATTCACAATAGTAATTAGGAAATAAATTATAGTTAGTGTAAAAATCCCACGTATGGAACTATCTGTAGTTATTTGAGGAAACTTAACAAATATTGTCAAATATAAATAGGGAAACTCAACAAATCGTGATCAACTCCCCATGCAAAAGGCATCCATCGTGTGGCAAGGATTTAGTCGGATGTATACCCGAGACTCAATCACCTTGAATTATGGTTTGGTTGCAGAGACTCCTTTAATTTCATCTCGAAATCGAGGCGATCCTTTGAGTCTCTCCTAAATCAACGCTTTCGCCATTTAATCCCATTGCTCGCGACACCTCCTCCTCCATTACTCATTCGTGCTATCCAATTTAATTTGTTTTTTACCATTCTGCAACATGAGTATATACATAGAACTTTCGCATACAAGCGCTCATTTTCTCTAACCCTTATTCCTTTTTCTAATGTACCATACCTATGTATTTAGTGCATGGCTGATCCATTTTTTCAGTAGCTTAGCAACAAATATGTGGTGACTCAAAGGAAATTAACTCATAATCAGTGTACAAATCCCACGTATGAAACTACCTTGCAAGCACTTACTAGGAAACGTACCAAACACGGTAAAAAAGGAACTTACCAAATCGTAGAGAGAGAGAGGGAAATCAACGCCAGGCGCATGCATGCAAAGGCATTAAACGCGTGGGAATCAATCCCTAGTCTGACCCGTTGTGCTTCTAGCTGGATGAATCAATCTTGTCGCAGAGGCTTCATTTATTACGCTGCTTTCCACCTAGAAACTAGGCGGTGCTTCAATTCCGCCATAAACCAACGCTTTCCTCGTTTAATCCCTGTATGCACGCACGCGTTGCGCTGCCTCCTCCTTCGTTTCTCCCGTTCTTGCCGCAAAATCCGCGCCAACCCGCCGCGATCCATCGGCCCTCGACTCCTCTCCTATGCCTCACGCGGATCGCTGCCCCATCCGACGTCTCTCCACATTCTCTGCTCGCTCATTGATGGCCTAGCCACACGCGATCTCTCTATAAAAGATCGCCCCTTGCACTCTCGATCTGACCCACCCCACACCACAATGTGCGCATCCCTTCTCCTCCATCCAGCGTATCGCTTCGTCTACAACACGCACATCGAGCGGCCGTCAAACCAACGTTGTGCCAAGCCGATGAAGCAGTGCCCGGCTAGCATCTCACTGGGAGACAATCCGTCGTCGAGTGAGCGGGTGGGTGCGAAGCAGGACTGGTCTGCCATGCCATGTTCATGCCCGGCGGAGCATGTCCGTTGCCCCTATCTTCTGCACCCCGGCCATGCCTTTGGCGGCCACCTAACACTTGTTCCTAATTTTAGCCTTATCAGTTTGGTTCGCCTCTGTATGTAAGAGCTACACGCCCTTTCTTGATCTAACTTTCCTTGTTTGTGCATGGCGCTACTCGAACTGATGCGTTTTTTTCCTGATGCGATGATGCGGATAGTTCTTATGGATGTCGAGGAGAGATGCGGGAAGAAAGTCTTCTGACAGCAGCAAAATCTCGACTGTTACCACATATTGGTGGATACATGTTCCTGTCGAGGATGATGAGCCAGTCTAGTTGACGTGTGCTTGTTTCACAAGATTCAGACAAGCCAATGCGAGCAAGGGTTAGTGAAAAATTATGTATGCATCATCTATCGTTGCATCCTTTCATTGGTAAAAATGCTACCCTATTGTCACAAGCCTCGCTATTGTGTCTGTTTGATGAACATTTCGCGGTCAAGGTTATCTTACCATTTTCCTAGTTAGCCATATTGATCTTATACCGTCGTCATGTCACTACTATAGAATTCCCTCTAAATAGGCATCTAGGAAGTTCTATTTGCTCTTTTTCTAAATTCTATTTGGTGAGAAATTGATTTTGGGATCTAGATTGTTTTTTTGTCTCTTTGCTGATATCCTGAAAGAAAGTTTGTTTGTTCAATCATATCATTATCTTTCTGCTTAACTTGAGTAAGACATTGTTTGGAGGGAACTTGTAGGCATTATGGATCACTACTATGATTCCTATGCAGTCTTTTTTTTGTTTAAATGGCTGATTCAACGTTCTGTTGTTTGTTGTTTTTTAGATGATTGTTACTTGGTCTGGACTCAATACTCAAGATGTGGATGTTTTCTCCTATAAAACCTGCTATGCTACCCTCCCTCCCGAGGCACCTACGTGCCCAAGCGATTCTGGGGTGTTCAATGATTTTACTATGGTATGTTTTAACTGCTGACATTACCTCAACTGTCAATTTGTATTGTACGTTGACTGCTTCGTTGGTGGTGAATGGCAGAGGGGTCTCCTTATGTGCACTCTTCTCCGGTTTTTGTGTGTTCCTTCTTGCGACCAACTTGACCATTTAGTCTGGAGGGAGTTATTCTGAGTTGAACGAAATTTTTTGTTAATCCTCAAAAAGAACAAAAAAATTGAGATTCTTTTGTCTTGTCTGTATCGTTCTACAACTTGTTGTTCAGGTTGATTTTCTTGGTCTTTATGTAGTATGTGGAGAGAGTTAAGTAGTAGGGTAGCCTTCCTTTGGTGGGAATTGCATAGTTCGCAGCTGAGTGAAGTAGTTAGTTTGATGGTCCGGGTTACAAGAAGAAGCATTCCTCTGTTCTGTAGGTAGTAGGTTCCTTTTGTTCTGAGGTGCTCCATGCCCCTTTGCTTGATTGCTATGTGGTAAGGCAACAAAGATTATTAGCAGTTCCGTGTACTAACCAAGAGAACATCCATTTCGTGATTTTGGGTTTTGAGTCGTCTTTGCTAAACCAGTTGCAGCTTGATGAGATAAGTACTAAGTATATCATGTGCATAATTTTCATCAGTCTGCATATTCAAATGACTACTAATATCCCCTTTGTTGTTATGTGGCACTGAATCAGTAGTCATTTTTGCAAAATCATGTGTCATGTTCCTTTCTGAAACATATAATATGGAGAGACAACCTATGGAACTATTCAGATTTGTATGGCAGCCTTAACTTCGCTGGGTAAGAAATTTATTTGATCTTCCTCCAACTGGTTTTTATCATATCAAACTACTGCAGAGCATACAAATTTCTTCACACATACCAACGATTCATTTTAGTTTACTAGCAATTCTTTTGTTATTTGCGCCTTCCATATGTGCATATATTGATGCAAGGCATGAGAAGATGCAGGTGAGTATTGTATTTCTTTACGACCCTCTCCTATATTTAATAGATGTATAATATGAAACATGTGATGTTTGTTTAAATTTTTTTTTGCTTTACCACATTTTGTGGACAGAGATCTAAACCTCCTTTCCATGTAATACTTTGAAGAATATTTTAATGCTAAATGTTTGAAGGATTTATACTGCTTCACCAAGCCAATGAATGGTAAAGATGTATCAAAATATGTTAATGATGACAAAACTTTTAACTATACTACTATTAGATTTAAACATTTTTAGTTGCACATTTGTCAGCATCTCCTATATGGCCTGTCAAACTTCAATGCGGTTGTACAAGGTCAATAATGAAATGTTTTTCAGTTTTGTGTTGATTCATTCTTTTGTAGCCAGACACCCGGTGTTAGTCCCTCATGCAATTCGTGATAGTTTTACAGCACGGTGGAGTACACAAACTGATTTTATGCCTCTTCAAGCATCTTACATGAATAAATTAACTGAAAAATATTGGCTTAAGTGATACGGGGTCATGGGAAATCCCTTAGATATATCCTTGCAGAACAGAAGCTGCGAATGTGCGCTCCAGATTTTGTTACTAGTAATTTTTTATAATTCTAGACGGTAAATCTTTATTTATAGGAATTTGCATGACTTCTTTTCATGTTCATTTTATATCTGCCATGATAAGTAGGAAATAATGTCTTCTCATATATAATACTTTTTATAGGAATTTGCATGACTTCTTTTTATGTTCATTTTATAATAGTTTCAGGATTTGTTTGGTCTCTGGATCTTTTTATTTTTGTTTGGCTTTCCTTGCACATTTGTTATGTCCAATCATAAATGTTTGATGCACACTGCCTGGAAATTTCTTAAGTTTTTATAACATTGAATTCAAAAGATGAAAAAAATAAATGAAATGTAGATGTTTATGGTCTTTTTCAAGCATCTAGATTTGTTAAATTACTTACTTGGGCACTGTTTGTGGTTGGTGTATCGCAATGAATAAATGTCCAATAACTTTCAATATCGACATCTCGCTTTCAATATCAACATCAAGGAAATAAGGTCTTGGTGGGTTAGTTTCGAAGATAGATGTCTAACGCTAACTGCAATTGGGTTAAGATAATATTAGCCTGAACAACCCAAAAATGACATTTTTGTGGAAAGTTGATCAAAATATTATTCCTGTGATCTGGCGAAGCGCTACCTATGTTTCTAGTCCAGGTAATTTTGGACTAGTTAGCACGGGTGGAGCTTTAGAAAGGCTCAATGGGGAGTGGGCCACCCAAGGCTGGAGCAATTTTATTATGCAAAGCCTAGCCCCCAATGCTGACCTACACCGATGTAGAGCAGGAACATAGTAGGCAGGAGCCTCGCATGAATAGCACTGAAGCATTTGTTTGGTCGCCACTCCTCGATAAAAGCACTATCTCAGGGTCCTACAACGCACATCAGCCACTAGCTACCGCGGCACCCGCCAAGGTCGAATGTGCTGCTATCAGTTT
Source organism: Triticum dicoccoides (assembly GCF_002162155.2). Classification (NCBI taxonomy): domain Eukaryota; kingdom Viridiplantae; phylum Streptophyta; class Magnoliopsida; order Poales; family Poaceae; genus Triticum; species Triticum dicoccoides. Next base: position 34,828,530 of record NC_041383.1, read on the forward strand.
TTCCTTCCTTGGCTAGTTCCCGATCTCATGCAACATGAGTGCATGTTTCCATTTCGATGTCCCATCTCCTAGTAGTAGCATGCCTTAAAAAAGCATTTTCTGCTAGCCAGTAGAATTTTGGTTCTGCACTACCGTAGAGGTGTGTGTGATTTTGTTTTCTTTGTACAAGCATGTATGTGCGGCCTTTCGTTTGTACTGCCATCATATTGTATTTTTTAGATTAGCAAACGATGTGGATGGTGGAACAATTTTTCATGCCCATGGGTGGGGTAAACGGAGAACATGCATGATGGTAAGTGCACAATTATGTGCATGCCCATTGTTGTATGCACTAACAAGGGATTTTGGGCAGTGGTCTATGAATGATACACGTTTTTCCTATGTTTGGAAAATGACCCACATTGTTGCCCATGGGAATCACCAAAGATGTTGTACGGGTTAATATCATCAATGAAGTGATGATTCATGTTATTACATTTCCCCCTGCGGCTTTTTGACTATTACTTGTTCATGTTTCAGCTGGCTGCTAAAGCCCAATCAACAGAAGTTGTGAATGTGTGCTCCAGATGGGGTGGTTTTGCTAGAACTTTCAGGTAACCATCTTATTTTCATGTATATGAGATTTGCTGGAGATACAATATGCGTGCATGTGTAACACTATTGTGTACTTTTGAAGTTCCTCGGTGGAAAGCCAACTGGAAATGAGGTTACCGGAATAGATTTTGGAACAAGTAATTATTGTATCTATGTTATGGAGGGAAAGGTTTGTGGCTGTGACATCTTTGTTTACAACATTCATGTCTATGTGAAAAGTGCAGGCAAGTTTCTCTTTCATAAGAAAATGGTTCATAGAGCACACACTTGTCTGTCACAAGTGAGTCGGTGAGGATACCTAGCGGTATATTTGTCCTATTACGAGTAACTTAATGTTTGTCAGCGTTTGATAAAGCATATGGGTCTCCTAATCATCGTTTGTTACTTCCTATACACATATTTTCAAGAAGCAGGTTCTTGTTGCAATGTGAGGTTCACTTTCGGCCATCTGTTTTATTGAGGTAGTAGTTGATAGCTGTATGATCTGATGAGTGTTTATTCTGCATACATCGTACCACATATGTTGAATTGTGTGGTATGAAAACATGGGATTTTTGGTACGCAACTAGTAGGCATGATGGAGTAGTAATATGCTTCTAGTATAGTCCATATTTTAAATGGTTGATTCGACAGTTGGTTGCTTCGTTTATGTAAGCGACTATTCCTGGATTTGGTCTCCAAGCTCAAATTGTCGATAACAATTGCAAGAGATGGATGCATGGTACTGTTGTCAGAGGTTTCCTTTGTGCATTGGTTTCTCTTGCTTCTGTAAGGTTGCCTTTATCCAAATATGGGAGTAGGGTTGTCTGAATTTGGCATGCGATTTTGCAGTTGTTCGTTATGAGATTATGTTATCTTGTTGTGATATTCTTTGCAAGAACTAAATTTTTTTGTTTGTTTTGCTACTAGTATTTTTAATTATTTATAGTAAATCTTTATTTATAGGTAATTGCATGACTTCTTTGTATGTTCATTGTCTATCAGGCATGATAATTAGGAAATAATTATCTTCTCGTATATAATACTTAGTTTCATGATGTCTTTGGTCTTTGGAAGTTTTTATGTTCGTTTGAGTGTCCTTGCATATTTTTTACGTCCAACCGTAAATATTTGATTCACACTACCTGACAATATCATATGTTGTTATAACATTGAATTCTAATGGTGAAAAAACAAATGATATTCAGATATTTATGGTCTTTTTCAGACATCCAGATTTGTTAAATTGCTTATTTGGGCACTATTTGTGCATGATGTTTCACAATGCACAAATGTCCAATCGCTTTCAATATCAACAACTTGTTTTCCACGTCGACATCAAGGAAATAAGGTCATGGTGGGTTACCATCAAAGATATATGTGAAAGGTTGTCTGCAATTGGGGTAAGATAATATTAGCCAGAACAAGCCAAACATGACTTCATATTTTTGAGGAAAGTTGTGCAAAATCGTTTTCCTGTGATCTTATATAATGGTATGCGGCGAAGCACACCCTATATGTGCTTCTAGTTCACGTAATTTGCGGACTGGTTAGGTTAGTGCCGCTACCGTTTTTTCCTTCCTTGGCTAGTTCCTGATCTGATGTAGCATGATGAGTGCATGTTTCCATTTCGACGTCTCGTCTCCTAGTAGTAGCATGTCTCTAAAAAAAATATTATCACCTAGCCAGTGGAATTTTGGTTCTGCACTACCGTATAGGTGACTGATTTTGTTTTCTTCGTACAAGCATGTACGTGCCGCCTTTGGTTTGTACTACCATGAATGAAGCGATGATTCATGTTATTACATTGCGCCCTGTGGCTTTTTGACTATTGCTTGTTCATGTTTAAGCTGGCTTCTAAAGCCAAATAAACAGAAGCTGCGAATGTGTGCTCCATATGGTGTGGTTTTGCTAGAACTTTCAGATAAACAATTTATTTTTATGTATATGAGATTTGGTGGAGATACTCCAGTATGTGTGCACGTGTAACACTTTTGTGTACTTTTGAAGTTCCTAGGTGCAAAGCCAACTGGAAATGAGGTTATCGGAATTTACGTCAGAACAAGTAATTATTGTGTCTCTGTTATGGAGGGAAAGGTGTGTGGCCGTGGCATCCTTGTTGAAAACATTCATGTCTATGCGAAAGTGCAGACAAGTTTCTCTGTCTTAAAAAAATGGTTCGCAGAGCACACACTTGTCTCTTCACCAGTATATATGTCCTATTACGAGTAACTTAATGTCTGTCAGTGTTTGCTAAATGATATTCATTTCCTCATCATGGGTTGTTACGTCCTGTACACATATGTTCAAGAAGCAGGTTCTTGTTGCAATGTTAGGTTCACTCTTGACCATCTGTTTCTCTGAAGTAGTAGTCGATACGTTTATAATCTGATGGGTATTTATCCCGCATACATCATACCACATATGTTGGATTGTGTAGCATGAATACATGGGGTTTTCCATCCATTCACTACTGACCAATACATTAGCATGCTTAAAATATGTTTTTTTGCTTGGTTATAACTTTAATTTTAAAACAGGCGCTTCATGCGTACGCGTAAGGAAAGTGCAGGCCAGTTTTCCTTTGGTAAAGCAAAAAGGTTCATAGAAGCACACACCTTTTCCCTCAGCATCCAGTTGCCGAAGAAATGTTAGGAGATGGCAGCAAATATGTAGGTTCTGCACATGAGGTATGTGACTTTCTTGCGTTAATTCTGTAATTTGTTTAGCAAAAACTCGCTTGTGTGCTCCCGCTCGCCTGATCCTTGTATGTGACACCATATTTGACCATTCATCCTCATTAATGCATTTTGTACTCAC
>NC_041383.1:34833702-34842491 GCF_002162155.2 Triticum dicoccoides
AGTCCCGGTTGGAGCCACCAACCGGGACCAAAGGCCCCTGTGCTGCCCGCATCGGGGCCAAAGTTTAGTCCCACCTCGCTAGTTGAGAGGGACGCGCAGTGGTTTATAAGCCCCACTGCCGCACCCCTCTCGAACTCCTCTCTACTGCAGGCTTATGGGCCTACTTGCGACTGCTTTGCCTGATGGGCCTTCTGGGCCTACTGCGGGCCTGAATCCTGGCCCATAGTAGGGATTCAAATCGTATTCAGGCCGTGGGGGCCCAGTGGGGGGCATTTTTTTTGTTTTTTTGTTTTCTTTACTTATTGTTGCTATTTTTATTTTTTTCCAGTTTTTTTGTTTTGTTTTGTGCATTATTTATTTTCTTTTGTTTTTTTGCTTTATTTTTAATTCTTTTTGCTTTTAGTTTTAGGAAAATTATAAACTTTCCACTTTTTTGTTTTTTTCTTTCTTGCTTTATTTATTTTATTTTGTTTCTACTTACAACAAAATACTTATTGTTGCTATTTTTAATTATTACGAGGGCCAAACCATAAGACATTAAAGCATTTCAAATGAACTATGAAAAAGTTGAAAGTTGGCATGGTATCATAAATTGACCCACACATAGCATGTGCATGTACAAAACGGACAATGGTATCATACTCGTCAGTTACAAAGTTGGCATGGTATCATCATAATAGTTGCGGGAGAAAGTCTTCACTTTTTCTTCGCTTGTGTCATTTTCTTATTGCGCCGTAACCATGGATAATCTTCATCGTTTATCAGGATGCTGGGGTCAGCCTTGACTTTAAAGGGAGGAATTTCATGAAACTTTTCATAATCTTCAGACATGTCTGTCTTGTCCTCCACTCCCACGATGTCCCTTTTTCCTGAAAGAACTATGTGGCGCTTTGGCTCATCGTATGATGTATTCACTTCCTTATCTTTTCTCTTTCTCAGTCTGGTTGACATGTCCTTCACATAGATAACATGTGCCACATCATTGGCTAGGACGAACGGTTCTTCAGTGTACCCAAGATTTTTCAGATCCACTGTTGTCATTCCGTACTGTGGGTCTACCTGTACCCCGCCTCCTGACACATTGACCCATTTGCACTTAAACAAAGGGACCTTAAAATCATGTCCGTAGTCAAGTTCCCATATGTCCACTATGTAACCATAATATGTGTCATTTCCCCTCTCGGTTGTTGCATCAAAGCGGACACCGCTGTTTTGGTTGGTGCTCTTTTGATCTTGGTCAATCGTGTAAAATGTATTCCCATTTATCTCGTATCCTTTCCAAATCAATACAGTCAAAGATGGTCCCCTGGATAATAAGTACAGCTTATCACAAACAGTGTTGTGACCTCTGATACGTGCTTCCAACCAACTGCTGAAAGTCCTGATGTGTTCACATGTAATCCAGTCGTCGCACTGCTCCGGGTGTTTGGAGCGCAGACTGTTCTTGTGTTCATCGACATATGGGGTCACCAAGGTAGAGTTCTGTAGAACTGTGTAGTGTGCTTGAGACCAAGAATATCCGTCCCTGCATATTATTGAGTCCCTTCCAAGCGTGCCTTTTCCAGTCAGTCTCCCCTCATACCGCAATTTAGGGAGACCTATCTTCTTAAGGCCAGGAATGAAGTCAACACAAAACCCGATGACATCCTCTATTTAATGGCCCATGGAGATGCTTCCTTCTGGCCTAGCGCGGTTACGGACATATTTCTTTAGGACTCCCATGAACCTCTCAAAGGGGTACATATTGTGTAGAAATACTAGGACGTGCGTCATGATATTGAAGAAGGATGGTGGGAACACCAGCTCAAAACTGACAAGACATTGCACCACATCACTCCTTAGCCTTGGTATGATTTCTGGATCGATCACCTTCTGAGATATTGCATTGAGGAATGCACATAGCTTCTCAATGGCTAATCGGACGTTTTCCGGTAGAAGCCCCCTCAATGCAACCGGAAGCAGTTGCGTCATAATCACGTGGCAGTCATGAGACTTTAGGTTCTGAAACTTTTTCTCTGCCATATTTATTATTCCTTTTATATTCGACGAGAAGCCAGTCGGGACCTTCATACTAAGCAGGCATTCAAAGAAGATTTCCTTCTCTTCTTTGGTAAGAGCATAGCTGGCAGGACCTTCATACTGCTTTGGAGGCATGCCGTCTTTTTCGTGCAAACATTGCAGGTCCTCTCGTGCCTCAGCTGTATCTTTTGTCTTCCCATACACGCCCAAGAAGCCTAGCAGGTTCACGCAAAGGTTCTTCGTCACGTGCATCACGTTGATCGAAGAGCGGACCTCTAGGTCTTTCCAGTAGGGTAGGTCCCAAAATATAGATTTCTTCTTCCAAATGGGTGCGTGTCCCCCAGCGTCACTCGGAACAGCTAGTCCACCGGGACCCTTTCCAAAGATTACGTGTAAATCATTGACCATAGCAAGTACGTGATCACCGGTACGCATGGCGGGCTTCTTCCGGTGATCTGCCTTGCCTTTGAAATGCTTGCCTTTCTTTCGACATTGATGGTTGGTCGGAAGAAATCGACGATGGCCCAGGTACACATTCTTCCTGCAGCTTGCCAGGTATATACTATCGGTGTCAAGTAAACAGTGCGTGCATGCATGGTATCCCTTGTTTGTCTGTCCTGAAAGATTACTGAGAGCGGGCCAATCGTTGATGGTCACGAACAGCAACACCTTTAGGTTAAATTCCTCCTGTTTGTGCTCATCCCACGTCCGTACACCGTTTCCATTCCACAGCTCTAAAAGTTCTTCAACTAATGACCTTAGGTACACATCAATGTCATTGCTGGGTTGCTTAGGGCCTTGGATGAGAACTGACATCATAATGCCCTTCCGCTTCATGCACATCCAAGGAGGAAGGTTATACATACATAGAGTGACGGGCCAGGTGCTGTGATTGCTGCTCTGCTCCCCGAAAGGATTAATGCCATCCGCGCTTAAAGCAAACCATACGTTCCTTCGCTCACTTGCAAACTCATCCCAGTACTTTCTCTCGATTTTTCTCCACTGCGACCCGTCAGCGGGTGCTCTCAACTTCCCGTCTTTCTTACGGTCCTCACTGTGCCATCGCATCAACTTGGCATGCTCTCTGTTTCTGAACAGACGTTTCAACCGTGGTATTATAGGAGCGTACCACATCACCTTCGCAGGAACCCTCTTCCTGGGGGGCTCGTCGTCAACATCACCAGGGTCATCTCGTCTGATCTTATACCGTAATGCGCCGCATACCGGGCATGCGTTCAGATCCTTGTATGCACCGCGGTAGAGGATGCAGTCATTAGGGCATGCATGTATCTTCTGCACCTCCAATCCTAGAGGTCATACGACCTTCTTTGCTGCGTATGTACTGTCGGGCAATTCGTTATCCTTTGGAAGCTTCTTCTTCAATATTTTAAGTAGCTTCTCAAATCCTTTGTCAGGCACAGCATTCTCTGCCTTCCACTGCAGCAATTCCAGTACGGTACCCAGCTTTGTGTTGCCATCTTCGCAATTTGGGTACAACCCTTTTTTGTGGTCCTCTAGCATGCGATCGAACTTCAGCTTCTCCTTTTGACTTTCACATTGCGTGCTTGCATCGACAATGACCCGACGGAGATCATCATCATCGGGCACATCGTCTGGTTCCTCTTGATCTTCAGCAGCTTCGCCCGTTGCAGCATCATCGTGCACATCGTCTGGTTCCTCTTGATCTTCAGGAGCATCACCGTATTCAGGGGGCACATAGTTGTCATCGTACTCTTCTTCTTCGCCATCTTCCATCATAACCCCTATTTCTCCGTGCCTCGTCCAAACATTATAGTGTGGCATGAAACCCTTGTAAAGAAGGTGGGTGTGGAGGATTTTCTGATCAGAGTAAGACTTCGTATTCCCACATACAGGGCATGGACAACACATAAAACCATTCTGCTTGTTTGCCTCAGCCACTTCGAGAAAATCATGCACGCCCTTAATGTACTCGGAGGTGTGTCTTGAACCGTACATCCATTGCCGGTTCATCTGCGTGCATTATATAATTAAGTGACCAAATTAATAGAAGTTCATCATCACATTAAAACCGAAGTACATACATAGTTCTCATCTAACAACATAAAGCTCTGCAGAGCATCTAAATTAATTAAACCATACACTGAAACTATGTAAAACATTTCAATGCGAAAACAAATGCGATCATAATCGCAACCAATGTAACAAACTGATCCAACGGCATAATGATACCAAGCCTCGGTATGAATGGCATATTTTCTAATCTTTCTAATCTTCAAGCGCATTGCATCCATCTTGATCTTGTGATCATCGACGACATCCGCAACATGCAACTCCAATATCATCTTCTCCTCCTCAATTTTTCTAATTTTTTCCTTCAACAAATTGTTTTCTTCTTCAACTAAATTTAACCTCTCGACAATAGGGTCGGTTGGAATTTCCGGTTCAACAACCTCCTAGATAAATAAAATCTATGTTACGTTGGTCGGCATAATTGTCATAAACAATAAATGAACCAATAGTTATGAAAAGATAATATATACCACATCTGAATCATAGACAGGACGAGGGCCGACGGGGGCGGATACCAAAACCATCGCACTATATAAGATGCAATAATAAAAGTAAGAAAATTATACAAGTATCTATATAAACATACAAGTAAGAGTTTTTTTCCTTTCAGAAAGAAGATAAGAACAAGAGGCTCACCACGGTGGTGCCGGCGACGCGAGCGATCGACGGCGGTGAAGACGGGGACGGGACGTGACGGACCGCTAAACCTAGACAAAATATTGAGAAAAGTGGAGCTTGGAGGTGGAGCTTGGAGAGGAGAAAGCTTAAGTAGTGTGGCTCGGGCATTCCATCGAACACCTCGTGTGCATAGGAGGTGAGCTAGAGCAACACAAAGCTCTCTCCTCACCGGCCATGAAAAACAAAGTAGTGAGAGTGCTCTGCTCGCGGGGTATATATAGGCAATTAATTGGTCCCGGTTCGTAGCATGAACCGGGACTAAAGGGAAGCCTTTGGTCCCGGTTCATCCCCCCAACCGGGACCAATGGTGGTGGGCCAGGAGGAAGGCACATTGGTCCAGGTTCGTCCCGCCAACCGGGACCAAAAGGTCCAGACGAACCGGGACCAATGGCCCACGTGGCCCGGCCGGCCCCCGGGGCTCAAGAACCGGGTCCAATGCCCCCATTGGTCCCGGTTCTGGATTGAACCGGGACTAATGGGCTGGACCGGCCTGGACCATTGCCCCCTTTTCTACTAATGCTCGTTCGTCCCGCCTCCCGTCGTTGCACAACCCCGGGCTCTGGTAGTGACATGTGGGATTGGCGCGGCAACATGTGCTGGCGGTTAAACAAACATGTAGGACCCACACGTCATGTGTCGACGGAGGGCAGCGCCATCGCTAGATTGATGTCAAGTCAAGGATTCACAACTCATACTTAACAATATGTTGAGGTCGATCCGGCCAATTGATTTTGGCACGCATGCGTATTTGTCCGATCCTGCCGGGCGTTTGAGTTGAGGTCGATCCGAGCGTGCATCGAATCTCGTTTTTTTACCCCTGCTAGTACACGTAATCAAGGCTCTCCAAAAAGAAAAAGGAAAATGAAAAAAATGCACGCGTCGGTTAGAGCATTTACATCCGGACGCCTCATAGCCGCCTCAAACATCCGGTCTGACTGCCCGGTCACTGACCGACCAAAAAAAAAGAAAAACAAGCATGACGGACGGTCCGGTCACTGACCGACCAAATAACGACCCCAAACGTCCTGGCTAACCGGCATCCCTCAAAACCAACCCAAATGTGGGGCGGATATAGGAAGGCCTGGGCTTGGCGGCCGCGGACCACAACGGCCCCAAACGTCGCAGACGTGTTTGTCCGTGTACTAGCAATGCAGCAGACATAAAGACGAGGCCTGTCAAGCCACCCACTGTTATAACTCGGGAATTTTGACCGTCAATCACCAAGTTTTCGTCTGAAAAAAATTGGGTCCAAAACTACCGACAGGAAGTGAAAAAGTGAAAACGTGAAAAAATTTGCGCCTCATACTCGGGGTGTCAGGGTTCAAAGTGAAAGTGAAGATGAAAAAGAGAAAGTGAAGGAAGTGAAAAAGGAAATTTTGACCGTCAATCACCCTGACACCCCGCATCCTCTCCTCTCCTCTCCCGACGCGCCGCCGCAGCCGCCGCCGCCGCCCCCATCTCCGACTCCGATGCGCAGCCACCGCCCCTCACCTTCCTCCATCTCCATCTCACCCACCGCCACCCCCTTCTCTCCCTCGGCTGTCGCGCTTCCGGATGGACCCGGTGAGTAGGCCGGCGGCGCTCCCCGATCTGCTCGTCCTGCCGGCCGCGGCGAAGTGAGGCTCCAGGATCCGCGCTCGGGGCGGCCTCGACGCAGGTGCTCGGTGTGCCCGGCCGCCCAAGACTCTGCCTTCCTCACGCTAGTGCGTCTGGAGAGGAGGAGGGGGCGGCACACACAGCCGTGCCCTGCCGTCGGCGACGACGGCGCGGCCGTGCCCTCCGACGCCGCTCTTCTGCGCGCGTGAGGACACCAACTCCACTCTCGACGACGACCGCGCCATGGAATGGAGCCCTTCAAGGAAGGTCCCCTCTTCCTCTCCTTGTCTCTCTCCTTCACCTCCAATTTCTCTCACCTCGTGGCCTGCTTGGTGCCACGGCCATGTCCAATTAGGCTCGCTCGATTGGGCGCTCAATTGATTGCCTCACATGCATGCTACATGGTCTCCGCAGGATGCACCCAATTGCTTGCTTGGTTTCCCTAAAATCCCCAGTTTTATTTTTTAGGGTTCACCGTTGCTGTTCTATTCACTGTCTCGTGCTTATTTTTCTAGCTTAAGGCTTTTGCTTAGAGTTGTAAATTCATTCATGTCTTAACTGGATACTATGATATGATTGCCAGTATTTGATTCTTGAAAGGTCTGCTGTTTAGCATCAACCTCGGATTCTCTATTCACTGAATCTTTGGGGGAGGGGCGCTCTCACACCCCGGGTTCAGATGATCTCGCATTATGCGTCATCCGATACCCCATGCATGTTTGTGCCAAAAGCAGGCACTGGCGTTCTGAAAAAATGTTGTATTTGTTATTGCGTGTACTGGCAGACGCATATATAGGAGTACGTGGTGAGCTGCACCGTCGGCTGTGCCTCTGTTCCCCACTTCCGTCGGCTGTGCCTCTGTTCCCCACTTCCGTCAGCTTGTTTTTTTGTGTACAGAAACAAACTGGACGACATGTCTCCAGTAGATTCGGAGCAGTTCGCCGTAGAACATGGCGGCGACAGGACTTCCCGATCTTTGTCTCCGACGAAATGGACTTCCCGCTGGGTCCAATTAGCACGAGTCGAGCTTAATTTGTATAAGAGGAGCTAGACTCGACTACTCATGCGCTGCCCAACTACCTAAGCTAGTCTTTTTGTTGCTGCACGGACATGTCCATAGTTTAGTAGCTGAAATTCAGAAGTCAGAACTGTTCGTCTGCACACTGATAGGAATAGTTCCGATGCATCGACCGACATCGTTGTAGTAGGGAGATTAGTTTTCGTGCAATGGACAGTGATATTGCTATTTGATGTTCGTAATGCAATTCTAGCTAGTTGAATAGAGTTTCAGCTGAGATTGGGATTATGCATTTGCAGACTTTGGGTTGCTTGTAACCCGCCATGTCACAGATAGGGTGCCTGTTAGAAATCTTCTATGGGTAAGTATGCAGAGAAGATCTTATCATGGCTGCTGTTTCTTTCAGTATAATAACTTGGACTTGCATGTACTTTGTAGGGGTAACCAACAAGCGACAAATATTCAGTCTTGAGGGCGCAAGTACTGAAGCTATGATCCAGCTGTTGAGAATAACTGATAATCATGGTGTCTTATGTGTAACTATTTTCTTCAGAAATCACCAAGTACTTGTGAGTGCTTACCTTTTACATACTATGTTGTTCTTGGATCATGAATGACTCTGTTCTATTGTCGTCTAGTTCTTCTCTAATAAGTTCATACTATCTTGTTCTTGCCTGTGCATTCATCCGAAGCTAGTTTTGCTTATGTGTGTACTGTTTTGATTGCCATGTCAGACTGTAAAGGTTTTCGTGTCACCGACAACTCTGCTTCACTAGTAGATTGGGGAAGGCGGCCGCTGCCCTCGTCTCCACATTGCCACGTCCTACTCCTCTGCTCCACAATGTACATGGCTAAACTAAGGTAACACTCCAGTGTGTATTCAGCTATTGTGCACTTCTCGGCTGACTAAACAGTGGTGGAATTTAGTCAGGGTTGCACGTGCAGGTACAACTCGTCGACGTCAAGGAGAATGATGCCTTAGACCAGTCTGAGAAGCCATCGCCGTCCTCGGGTGCTGCCGCCAACGGATACGGGTGCTTGGTGGTAAGAAGACTCTTCTCCTCCCCTCACTTCTCCCACTTTGGGTTCATGGCCTTAGTGCCAGCCATGGACATTGACTTGATATTGTTCTGTGCTTGTGGTTATCTGCCAATAACTTTCCTTTTTGCTTGCATATGTTGGCATGGTTTATTGCAACCATTAATATTCTGTTAAGGCTTACAAATATCTAATGTTGTTGTAGCTCATATTCTTGTCCTGGCTATCAGTGTGTTTCATAGGTAGGCTTTAGGTTGCTGTGATGCTAAATATGCTTAACTAGTCAATCACAATCACAATACGCCAAAGATGGTCAAATGGCTCATTCCATATGGTCATTGATGTTGGATGCTCCCCATTTTCTATTGTAGCTTAGATTTTATCCTGT
>NC_041383.1:34844010-34849334 GCF_002162155.2 Triticum dicoccoides
GAAATGATTATTCGGAGCTACTCTGTTTTGAACCGTGGCTTACCGTTTGCTCTTCTTTTGTTCATTATATATATGTATGTAAATTCAAGGTTGAACTAAAAGATGCATTGTTTTTTGGCCTTCAGACACAAGATTGGGCTACTCAGCCAACGATAAGTGGCGGTGTACTTCATCACAGCCTTCCTTTTTCGAAAACATCAGTCAATCCTTCGTTAAGTGAGCATAATGGACATGTTAGTGTTGCTGCCTTTAAAAACACAGCAATGGTTCTTTTGCTTGCTTATTTTTCTTTAGCTAGTCACGTTCCAAATGTTATCTAATAGTTATGATCTTCTGTGCAGCAATGACCCAACCATGCCCATAATGGCCATACAGTACAACAAGGCATCCTCGTTGGTCTATGTTGCAAATGGGTAAGTAAGCCCTTTCAATCTTTCTAGTATCGAGTGACTGCGACCGCCAACTTTAACCTTACCATCTTTAGGCTGCAGCACTTTCCATGCTTTCAAGCCGAAGGACTTCACTCCGAGGGCATACTCTACAAGCAATACAAATTCAGAGAGACACGAGGAAATCAAGTCAAAATCAACCGATTGTCTTAGACCCTTTTGCACATGGTAATTATCTTGCAGATATGCGGGGTGTGGTGTTTTTTTGTCTGCCTAGCTTGCTGGATGTCTTACTGGATACTGTAGCTAATTCTTTTTCGTATCTTCAGGACATTTGAGAGCACTCTACTCTTTAGTCTGTTGGAACAAAGTTATGATGTTTCCGTTTCACACAAGAAATCAATTGCAAGAAGATCATGACAGCAGCTTGTCATGTAAGGTATAATTTGTGTCCTCTTTATTATGTCAGAATTACTTTGATCTTGATTAGTTGACTAGGTGATACTCTTGGAAGTTAATCATCGAGTCTTCCTTAATTTTTGTTTGTAGTTTATTGACGTCGACACTCCATTTGAGATTCCATACATCTTATCATAGATTTGGAATGAATCTGATAGCGATTATCTGGGTTTAGAACATGGACACAAAAATATCGAGATTCATGTGTGAGTTATGTCGACATTTCGATTAAGAAGGCTTTAGTTTTGTAGGTTAGAGAAATGTCATAGTGTTGCCTTGTTTTTGTTTGAAATTCCTGGTTAGGGATCTTCTTGATCCTTGATAGCAATAGTTGGTGATCATTCTGTGTTCTCTTTTGAGATGTTTGTCCACCTGTACGCCTTCATTTCCTAGGGCTTAGTTTGTGTGGACCAAGCCTCCAACTATTCTCTTGTCAATCTTTGTAGTGTTGAGTGAGCAGATTGCACTTTGTAGTAGGTTGCAAGCGGTAAATTGTTTTTAACCCTGAATGTGTTCTTCATGTAGGCGTTTCAAGCAAAAGGACGGATTCACTCCAAGATCATGCTGTGCAAGCAGCACAAATTCAGAGAGCCTCAAGGAAATCAAGGCAAAAATGTACTGGCCATACAAACCTCTGTTCCTCTCTCACGTGGGTAAACCCCTCCAGTCCTCTCCGCTCTACTTTATCTCATGCACTTGTGTGCCTATGGCCATTGCGCCATGACAAGCTTAGTGTTTTGGTATCTCATGGTGGGTTGTGATGCCAACGTTTGTGCCTCTCGGGCTTCTGGTATAATAATTTGTGCCATCGTTTTACAACAGTGATATGATAGTTCGATCCCTAGGTCTCTTATGCGTGCAGATCCGTAAGACTATACCATGATTCTGTGCTGGACACCCTATATGAATCTTAGGTTTAACCCTAGCGATTTCTTGTTTTGTAAGTTCTCACATTAGCAACGAACTTGCTGATGTACATGGATAAATCTCTCTTGTAGCACTGATCTCCAACTATTTGCTGGAGATACAATATGCGTGCATGTGTAACACTATTGTGTACTTTTGAAGTTCCTCGGTGGAAAGCCAACTGGAAATGAGGTTACCGGAATAGATTTTGGAACAAGTAATTATTGTATCTATGTTATGGAGGGAAAGGTTTGTGGCTGTGACATCTTTGTTTACAACATTCATGTCTATGTTAAAAGTGCAGGCAAGTTTCTCTTTCATAAGAAAATGGTTCATAGAGCACACACTTGTCTGTCACAAGTGAGTCGGTCAGGATACCTAGCGGTATATTTGTCCTATTACGAGTAACTTAATGTTTGTCAGCGTTTGATAAAGCATATGGGTCTCCTAATCATCGTTTGTTACTTCCTATACACATATTTTCAAGAAGCAGGTTCTTGTTGCAATGTGAGGTTCACTTTTGGCCATCTGTTTTATTGAGGTAGTAGTTGATAGCTGTATGATCTGATGAGTGTTTATTCTGCATACATCGTACCACATATGTTGAATTGTGTGGTATGAAAACATGGGATTTTTGGTACGCAACTAGTAGGCATGATGGAGTAGTAATATGCTTCTAGTATAGTCCATATTTTAAATGGTTGATTCGATAGTTGGTTGCTTCGTTTATGTAAGCGACTATTCCTGGATTTGGTCTCCAAGCTCAAATTGTCGATAACAATTGCAAGAGATGGATGCATGGTACTGTTGTCAGATGTTTCCTTTGTGCATTGGTTTCTCTTGCTTCTGTAAGGTTGCCTTTATCCAAATATGGGAGTAGGGTTGTCTGAATTTGGCATGCGATTTGCAGTTGTTCGTTATGAGATTATTTTATCTTGTTGTGATATTCTTTGCAAGAACTAAACTTTTTTGTTTGTTTTGCTACTAGTATTTTTTAATTATTTATAGTAAATCTTTATTTATAGGTAATTGCATGACTTCTTTGTATGTTCATTGTCTATCAGGCATGATAATTAGGAAATAATTATCTTCTCGTATATAATACTTAGTTTCATGATGTCTTTGGTCTTTGGAAGTTTTTATGTTCGTTTGAGTGTCCTTGCATATTTTTTACGTCCAACCGTAAATATTTGATTCACACTACCTGACAATATTATATGTTGTTATAACATTGAATTCTAATGGTGAAAAAACAAATGATATTCAGATGTTTATGGTCTTTTTCAGACATCCAGATTTGTTAAATTGCTTATTTGGGCACTATTTGTGCATGATGTTTCACAATGCACAAATGTCCAATCGCTTTCAATATCAACAACTTGTTTTCCACGTCGACATCAAGGAAATAAGGTCATGGTGGGTTACCATCAAAGATATATGTGAAAGGTTGTCTGCAATTGGGGTAAGATAATATTAGCCAGAACAAGCCAAACATGACTTCATATTTTTTAGGAAAGTTGTGCAAAATCGTTTTCCTGTGATCTTATATAATGGTATGCGGCGAAGCACACCCTATATGTGCTTCTAGTTCACGTAATTTGCGGACTGGTTAGGTTAGTGCCGCTACCGTTTTTTCCTTCCTTGGCTAGTTCCTGATCTGATGTAGCATGATGAGTGCATGTTTCCATTTCGACGTCTCGTCTCCTAGTAGTAGCATGTCTCTAAAAAAATATTATCACCTAGCCAGTGGAATTTTGGTTCTGCACTACCGTATAGGTGACTGATTTTGTTTTCTTCGTACAAGCATGTATGTGCCGCCTTTGGTTTGTACTACGATGAATGAAGCGATGATTCATGTTATTACATTGCGCCCTGTGGCTTTTTGACTATTGCTTGTTCATGTTTAAGCTGGCTTCTAAAGCCAAATAAACAGAAGCTGCGAATGTTTGCTCCATATGGTGTGGTTTTGCTAGAACTTTCAGATAAACAATTTATTTTTATGTATATGAGATTTGGTGGAGATACTCCAGTATGTGTGCACGTGTAACACTTTTGTGTACTTTTGAAGTTCCTAGGTGCAAAGCCAACTGGAAATGAGGTTATCGGAATTTACGTCAGAACAAGTAATTATTGTGTCTCTGTTATGGAGGGAAAGGTGTGTGGCCGTGGCATCCTTGTTGAAAACATTCATGTCTATGCGAAAGTGCAGACAAGTTTCTCTTTCTTAAAGAAATGGTTCGCAGAGCACACACTTGTCTCTTCACCAGTATATATGTCCTATTACGAGTAACTTAATGTCTGTCAGTGTTTGCTAAATGATATTCATTTCCTCATCATGGGTTGTTACGTCCTGTACACATATGTTCAAGAAGCAGGTTCTTGTTGCAATGTTAGGTTCACTTTTGACGATCTGTTTCTCTGAAGTAGTAGTCGATACGTTTATAATCTGATGGGTATTTATCCCGCATACATCATACCACATATGTTGGATTGTGTAGCATGAATACATGGGGTTTTCCATCCATTCACTACTGACCAATACATTAGCATGCTTAAAATATGTTTTTTTGCTTGGTTATAACTTTAATTTTAAAACAGGCGCTTCATGCGTACGCGTAAGGAAAGTGCAGGCCAGTTTTCCTTTGGTAAAGCAAAAAGGTTCATAGAAGCACACACCTTTTCCCTCAGCATCCAGTTGCCCAAGAAATGTTAGGAGATGGCAGCAAATATGTAGGTTCTGCACATGAGGTATGTGACTTTCTTGCGTTAATTCTGTAATTTGTTTAGCAAAAACTCGCTTGTGTGCTCCCGCTCGCCTGATCCTTTTATGTGACACCATATTTGACCATTCATCCTCATTAATGCATTTTGTACTCACAAGAGTATTGAAAGGAATAGGTAATACAAATCATAGAAGTGTAGTTAGTTAGTTCTCTGTACTTGATGTGTTCTAACATATAGCCACACTTTTAGTAAATGCGTGTACTGTCTTGTACCTCTTCTCGGTAACTGCTAAAATTTATATGAACTTGGAGCGAGTAATTTCCTCCACACGTCTCATACTCCATCCTAAATAACTTGTCACTCAAATGGTCCCAATTGAGCGACAAGTAATTTGGGACGGAGGGTGAACTTTTTCCTACTAACCATCAAGTGCTACCGAGCAATCATCTGCCACACCTCAGTATCTACTTGTACGCATCCGCATCCATGATCACTAAAGTAGTGATCTAAATTAATTTAAGATTTTTTATAAACTATATAAGGTTTTTTTGACCACTGAAGTAGTGATCTACAAAGTTTAATACTCCCTTTTTAAACAAATATAAGAGCAATTAGATCACTATTTTAGCTATATAAACACCCTTATATTTATTTAAGGATGGAATATTAGTTTACAGAGGTAGTAATAATCAAGTGCACAAATCAGAAGAGAGAAAAAAAATCCTATTCTCGTACCTCATGATCTGGGAATAATTGGAGATCCATATTGCCTGAACTGAGCAATCACCCTCCGCCATGGTGATCTTTCTTCTCTTGGGTGCGGCGCCTACCGGAGAGAGAGAGAGA
>NC_041383.1:34850136-34864237 GCF_002162155.2 Triticum dicoccoides
GGGCGACGGCGACGGCGACGGCGGGGGCGGCGGGCGGCGTCGGGGCAGCCTGGCGGCGTCGATGTGCTCGGCGTCGTCGGGGGGCAACTGGTGGCGATGAACTCTGCAAAACTGAGAAGTGCTACTTATATACAAGGAGCATTGGTCCCGGTTGGTGGCACAAACCTGGACTAATGCACCCTTTAGTCCCGGTTGGTGCCACCAACCGGGACCAAAGGCCTCTTTTTCGGCAGCCCAAAGGGCGGGAAGCTGCGACCTTTAGTCCCGGTTGGTGGCACCAACCGGGACCAATGCCCCCCCTTTAGTCCCGGTTGGAGCCACCAACCGGGACCAAAGGCCGCTGTGCTGCCCGCATCGGGGCCAAAGTTTAGTCCCACCTCGCTAGTTGAGAGGTACGCGCAGTGGTTTATAAGCCCCACTGCCGCACCCCTCTCGAACTCCTCTCTACTGCAGGCTTATGGGCCTACTTGCGACTGCTTTGCCTGATGGGCCTTCTGGGCCTACTGCGGGCCTGAATCCTGGCCCATAGTAGGGATTCAAATCGTATTCAGGCCGCGCGGGCCCAGTGGGGGCATTTTTTTTGTTTTTTTTGTTTTCTTTACTTATTGTTGCTATTTTTATTTTTTCCAGTTTTTTTGTTTTGTTTTGTGCATTATTTATTTTCTTTTGTTTTTTGCTTTATTTTTAATTCTTTTTGCTTTTAGTTTTAGGAAAATTATAAACTTTCCACTTTTTTGTTTTTTTGTTTTCTTTCTTGCTTTATTTATTTTATTTTGTTTCTACTTACAACAAAATACTTATTGTTGCTATTTTTAATTATTACGAGGGCCAAACCATAAGACATTAAAGCATTTCAAATGAACTATGAAAAAGTTGAAAGTTGGCATGGTATCATAAATTGACCCACACATAGCATGTGCATTTACAAAACGGACAATGGTATCATACTCGTCAGTTACAAAGTTGACATGGTATCATCATAATAGTTGCGGGAGAAAGTCTTCACTTTTTCTTCGCTTGTGTCATTTGCTTATTGCGCCGTAACCATGGATAATCACATCGTTTATCAGGATGCTGGGGTCAGCCTTGACTTTAAAGGGAGGAATTTCATGAAACTTTTCATAATCTTCAGACATGTCTGTCTTGTCCTCCACTCCCACGGTGTCCCTTTTTCCTGAAAGAACTATGTGGCGCTTTGGCTCATCGTATGATGTATTCACTTCCTTATCTTTTCTCTTTCTCGGTCTGGTAGACATGTCCTTCACATAGATAACCTGTGCCACATCATTGGCTAGGACGAACGGTTCTTCAGTGTACCCAAGATTTTTCAGATCCACTGTTGTCATTCCTTACTGTGGGTCTACCTGTACCCCGCCTCCTGACACATTGACCCATTTGCACTTAAACAAAGGGACCTTAAAATCATGTCCGTAGTCAAGTTCCCATATGTCCACTATGTAACCATAATATGTGTCATTTCCCCTCTCGGTTGTTGCATCAAAGCGGACACCGCTGTTTTGGTTGGTGCTCTTTTGATCTTGGTCAATCGTGTAAAATGTATTCCCATTTATCTCGTATCCTTTCCAAATCAATACAGTCAAAGATGGTCCCTGGATAATAAGTACAGCTTATCACAAACAGTGTTGTGACCTCTGATACGTGCTTCCAACCAACTGCTGAAAGTCCTGATGTGTTCACATGTAATCCAGTCGTCGCACTGCTCCGGGTGTTTGGAGCGCAGACTGTTCTTGTGTTCATCGACATACGGGGTCACCAAGGTAGAGTTCTGTAGAACTGTGTAGTGTGCTTGAGACCAAGAATATCCGTCCCTGCATATTATTGAGTCCCTTCCAAGCGTGCCTTTTCCAGTCAGTCTCCCCTCATACCGCGATTTAGGGAGACCTATCTTCTTAAGGCCAGGAATGAAGTCAACACAAAACCCGATGACATCCTCTGTTTAATGGCCCATGGAGATGCTTTCTTCTGGCCTAGCACGGTTACGGACATATTTCTTTAGGACTCCCATGAACCTCTCAAAGGGGTACATATTGTGTAGAAATACGGGGCCCAGAATGACAATCTCGTCAACTAGATGAACTAGGACGTGCGTCATGATATTGAAGAAGGATGGTGGGAACACCAGCTCGAAACTGACAAGACATTGCACCACATCACTCCTTAGCCTTGGTATGATTTCTGGATCGATCACCTTCTGAGATATTGCATTGAGGAATGCACATAGCTTCACAACGGCTAATCGGACGTTTTCCGGTAGAAGCCCCCTCAATGCAACCGCAAGCAGTTGCGTCATAATCACGTGGTAGTCATGAGACTTTAGGTTCTGAAACTTTTTCTCTGCCATATTTATTATTCCTTTTATATTCGACGAGAAGCCAGTCGGGACCTTCATACTAAGCAGGCATTCAAAGAAGATTTCCTTCTCTTCTTTGGTAATAGCATAGCTGGCATGACCTTCATACTACTTTGGAGGCATGCCGTCTTTTTCGTGCAAACGTTGCAGGTCCTCTCGTGCCTCAGTTGTATCTTTTGTCTTCCCATACACGCCCAAGAAGCCTAGCAGGTTCACGCAAAGGTTCTTCGTCACATGCATCACGTTGATCGAAGAGCGGACCTCTAGGTCTTTCCAGTAGGGTAGGTCCCAAAATATAGATTTCTTCTTCCACATGGGTGCGTGTCCCCCAGCGTCACTCGGAACAGCTAGTCCGCCGGGACCCTTTCCAAAGATTACGTGTAAATCATTGACCATAGCAAGTACGTGATCACCGGTACGCATGGCGGGCTTCTTCCGGTGATCTGCCTCGCCTTTGAAATGCTTGCCTTTCTTTCGACATTGATGGTTGGTCGGAAGAAATCGACGATGGCCCAGGTAGACATTCTTCCTGCAGCTTGCCAGGTATATACTATCGGTGTCAAGTAAACAGTGCGTGCATGCATGGTATCCCTTGTTTGTCTGTCCTGAAAGATTACTGAGAGCGGGCCAATCGTTGATGGTCACGAACAGCAACGCCTTTAGGTTAAATTCCTCCTGTTTGTGCTCATCCCACGTACGTACACCGTTTCCATTCCACAGCTCTAAAAGTTCTTCAACTAATGGCCTTAGGTACACATCAATGTCATTGCCGGGTTGCTTAGGGCCTTGGATGAGAACTGGCATCATAATGCCCTTCCGCTTCATGCACATCCAAGGAGGAAGGTTATACATACATAGAGTGACGGGCCAGGTGCTGTGATTGCTGCTTTGCTCCCCGAAAGGATTAATGCCATCCGCGCTTAAAGCAAACCATACGTTCCTTAGCTCACTTGCGAACTCATCCCAGTACTTTCTCTCGATTTTTCTCCACTGCGACCCGTCAGCGGGTGCTCTCAACTTCCCGTCTTTCTTACGGTCCTCACTGTGCCATCGCATCAACTTGGCATGCTCTCCGTTTCTGAACAGACGTTTCAACCGTGGTATTATAGGAGCGTACCACATCACCTTCGCAGGAACCCTCTTCCTGGGGGGCTCGCCGTTAACATCACCAGGGTCATCTCGTCTGATCTTATACCGTAATGCACCGCATACCGGGCATGCGTTCAGATCCTTGTATGCACCGCGGTAGAGGATGCAGTCATTAGGGCATGCATGTATCTTCTGCACCTCCAATCCTAGAGGGCATACGACCTTCTTTGCTGCGTATGTACTGTCGGGCAATTCGTTATCCTTTGGAAGCTTCTTCTTCAATATTTTAAGTAGCTTCTCAAATCCTTTGTCAGGCACAGCATTCTCTGCCTTCCACTGTAGCAATTCCAGTACGGTACCCAGCTTTGTGTTGCCATCTTCGCAATTGGGGTACAACCCTTTTTTGTGCTCCTCTAGCATGTGATCGAACTTCAGCTTCTCCTTTTGACTTTCGCATTGCGTCCTTGCATCGACAATGACCCGGCGGAGATCATCATCATCGGGCACATCGTCTGGTTCCTCTTGATCTTCAGCAGCTTCACCCATTGTAGCATCATCGTGCATATCGTCTGGTTCCTCTTGATCTTCAGGAGCATCACCGTATTCAGGGGGCACATAGTTCTCATCGTACTCTTCTTCTTCGCCATCTTCATCATAACCCCTATTTCTCCGTGCCTCGTCCAAACATTATAGTGTGGCATGAAACCCTTGTAAAGCAGGTGGGTGTGGAGGATTTTCCGATCAGAGTAAGACTTCGTATTCCCACATACAGGGCATGGACAACACATAAAACCATTCTGCTTGTTTGCCTCAGCCACTTCGAGAAAATCATGCACGCCCTTAATGTACTCGGAGGTGTGTCTTGAACTGTACATCCATTGCCGGTTCATCTGCGTGCATTATATAATTAAGTGACCAAATTAATAGAAGTTCATCATCACATTAAAACCAAAGTACATACATAGTTCTCATCTAACAACATAAAGCTCTGCAGAGCATCTAAATTAATTAAACCATACACTGAAACTATGTAAAACATTTCAATGCCAAAACAAATGCGATCATAATCGCAACAAATGTAACAAACTGATCCAACGGCATAATGATACCAAGCCTCGGTATGAATGGCATATTTTCTAATCTTTATAATCTTCAAGCGCATTGCATCCATCTTGATCTTGTGATCATCGACGACATCCGCAGCATGCAACTCCAATATCATCTTCTCCTCCTCAATTTTTCTAATTTTTTCCTTCAACAAATTGTTTTCTTCTTCAACTAAATTTAACCTCTCGACAATAGGGTCGGTTGGAATTTCTGGTTCAACAACCTCCTAGATAAATAAAATCTATGTTACGTTGGTCGACATAATTGTCATAAACAATAAATGAACCAATAGTTATGAAAAGATAATATATACCACATCTGAATCATAGACAGGACGAGGGCCGACGGGGGCGGATACCAAAACCATCGCACTATATAAGATGCAATAATAAAAGTAAGAAAATTATACAAGTATCTATATAAACATAGAAGTAAGAGTTTTTTTCCTTTCAGAAAGAAGATAAGAACAAGAGGCTCACCACGGTGGTGCCGGCGACGCGGGCGATCGACGGCGGTGAAGACGGGGACGGGACGTGACGGACCGCTAAACCTAGACAAATATTGAGAAAAATGGAGCTTGGAGGTGGAGCTTGGAGAGGAGAAAGCTTAAGTAGTGTGGCTCGGGCATTCCATCGAACACCTCGTGTGTATAGGAGGTGAGCTAGAGCAACACAAAGCTCTCTCCTCACCGGCCACGAAAAACAGAGCAGTGAGAGTGCTCTGCTCGCGGGGTATATATAGGCAATTAATTGTTCCCGGTTCGTAGCATGAACCGGGACTAAAGGGAAGCCTTTGGTCCCGGTTCATCCCCCCAACCGGGACCAATGGTGGTGGGCCAGGAGCAAGGCACATTGTTCCAGGTTCGTCCCGCCAACCGGGACCAAAAGGTCCAGACGAACCGGGACCAATGGCCCACGTGGCCCGGCCGGCCCCCGGGGCTCAAGAACCGGGTCCAATGCCCCCATTGGTCCCGGTTCTGGATTGAACCGGGACTAATGGGCTGGACCGGCCTGGACCATTGCCCCCTTTTTTACTAGTGCTCGTTCGTCCCGCCTCCCGTCGTTGCACAACCCCGGGCTCTGGTAGTGACATGTGGGATTGGCGCGGCAACATGTGCTGGCGGTTAAGCAAACATGTAGGACCCACACGTCATGTGTCGACGGAGGGCAGCGCCATCGCTAGATTGATGTCAAGTCAAGGATTCACAACTCATACTTAACAATATGTTGAGGTCGATCCGGCCGATTGATTTTGGCACGCATGCGTATTTGTCCGATCCTGCCGGGCGTTTGAGTTGAGGTCGATCCGAGCGTGCATCGAATCTCGTTTTTTTACCCCTGCTAGTACACGTAATCAAGGCTCTCCAAAAAGAAAAAGGAAAATGAAAAAAATGCACGCGTCGTTAGAGCATTTACATCCGTACGCCTCGTAGCCGCCTCAAACATCCGGTCTGACTGCCCGGTCACTGACCGACCAGAAAAAAAAAGAAAAACAAGCATGACGGACGGTCCGGTCACTGACCGACCAAATAACGACCCCAAACGTCCTGGGTAACCGGCATCCCTCAAACCCAACCCAAATGTGGGGCGGATATAGGAAGGCCCGGGCTTGGCGGCCGCGGACCACAACGGCCCCAAACGTCGCAGACGTGTTTGTCCGTGTACTAGCAATGCAGCGGACATAAAGACGAGGCCTGTCAACCCACCCACTGTTATAACTCGGGAATTCTGACCGTCAATCACCAAGTTTTCGTCTGAAAAATATTGGGTCCAAAACTACCGACAGGAAGTGAAAAAGTGAAAAAGTGAAAAAAATTGCGCCTCATACTCGGGGTGTCAGGGTTCAAAGTGAAAGTGAAGATGAAAAAGAGAAAGTGAAGGAACTGAAAAAGGAAATTTTGACCGTCAATCACCCTGACACCCCACATCCTCTCCTCTCCTCTCCCGACGCGCCGCCGCAGCCGCCGCCGCCGCCCCCATCTCTGACTCCGATGCGCAGCCACCGCCCCTCGCCTTCCTCCATCTCCATCTCACCCACCGCCAGCCCCTTCTCTCCCTCGGCTGTCGCGCTTCCGTATGGACCCGGTGAGTAGGCCGGCGGCGCTCCCCGATCTGCTCGTCCTGCCGGCCGCGGCGAAGTGAGGCTCCAGGATCCGCGCTCGGGGCGGCCTCGACGCAGGTGCTCGGTGTGCCCGGCCGCCCAAGACTCCGCCTTCCTCACGCTAGTGCGTCTGGAGAGGAGGAGGGGGCGGCACGCACAGCCGTGCCCTGCCGTCGGCGACGACGGCGCGGCCGTGCCCTCCGACGCCGCTCTTCTGCGCGCGTGAGGACACCAACTCCGCTCTCGACGACGACCGCACCATGGAATGGAGCCCTTCAAGGAAGGTCCCCTCTCCCTCTCCTTGTCTCTCTCCTTCACCTCCAATTTCTCTCACCTCGTGGCCTGCTTGGTGCCACGGCCATGTCCAATTAGGCTCGCTCGATTGGGCGCTCAATTGATTGCCTCACATGCATGCTACATGGTCTCTGCAGGATGCACCCAATTGCTTGCTTGGTTTCCCTAAAATCCCCAGTTTTATTTGTTAGGGTTCACCGTTGCTATTCTATTCACTGTCTCGTGCTTATTTTTCTAGCTTAAGGCTTTTGCTTAGAGTTGTAAATTCATTCATGTCTTAACTGGATACTATGATATGATTGCCAGTATTTGATTCTTGAAAGGTCTGCTGTTTAGCATCAACCTCGGATTCTCTATTCACTGAATCTTTGGGGGAGGGGCGCTCTCACACCCCGGGTTCAGATGATCTCGCATTATGCGTCATACGATATGCCATGCATGTTTGTGCCAAAATCAGGCACTGGCGTTCTGAAAAAATGTTGTATTTGTTGTTGCGTGTATTGGCAGACGCATATATAGGAGTACGTGCTGAGCTGCACCGTCGGCTGTGCCTCTGTACCCCACTTGCTCAGCTTGTTTTTTTGTGTACAGAAACAAACTGGACGACATGTCTCCAGTAGATTCAGAGCAGTTGGCCATAGAACATGGCGGCGACAGGACTTCCCGCTCTTTGTCTCCGACGAAATGGACTTCCCGCTGGGTCCAATTAGCACGAGTCGAGCTTAATTTGTATAAGAGGAGCTAGACTCGACTACTCATGCGCTGCCCAACTACTTAAGCTAGTCTTTTTGTTGCTGCACGGACATGTCCATAGTTTAGTAGCTGAAATTCAGAAGTCAGAACTGTTCGTCTGCACACTGATAGGAATAGTTCCGATGCATCGACCGACATCATTGTAGTAGGGAAATTAGTTTTCGTGCAATGGACAGTGATATTGCTATTTGATGTTCGTAATGCAATTCTAGCTAGTTGAATAGAGTTTCAGCTGAGATTGGGATTATGCATTTGCAGACTTTGGGTTGCTTGTAACCCGCCATGTCACAGATAGGGTGCCTGTTAGAAATCTTCTATGGGTAAGTATGCAGAGAAGATCTTATCATGGCTGCTGTTTCTTTCAGTATAATAACTTGGACTTGCATGTACTTTGTAGGGGTAACCAACAAGCGACAAATATTCAGTCTTGAGGGCGCAAGTACTGAAGCTATGATCCAGCTGTTGAGAATAACTGATAATCATGGTGTCTTATGTGTAACTATTTTCTTCAGAAATCACCAAGTACTTGTGAGTGCTTACCTTTTACATACTATGTTGTTCTTGGATCATGAATGACTCTGTTCTATTGTCGTCTAGTTCTTCTCTAATAAGTACATACTATCTTGTTCTTGCCTGTGCATTCATCCGAAGCTAGTTTTGCTTATGTGTGTACTGTTTTGATTGCCATGTCAGACTGCAAAGGTTTTCGTGTCACCGACAACTCTGCTTCACTAGTAGATTGGGGAAGGCGGCCGCTGCCCTCGTCTCCGCATTGCCACGTCCTACTCCTCTGCTCCACAACATACATGGCTAAAGTAAGGTAAGACTCCAGTGTGTATTCAGCTATTGTGCACTTCTCGGCTGACTAAACAATGGTGGAATTTAGTCAGGGTTGCACGTGCAGGTACAACTCGTCGACGTCAAGGAGAATGATGCCTTAGACCAGTCTGTGAAGCCATCGCCGTCCTCGGGTCCTGCCGCCAACGGATACGGGTGCTTGGTGGTAGGAATACTCTTCTCCTCCCCTCACTTCTCCCACTTTGGGTTCATGGCCTTAGTGCCAGCCATGGACATTGACTTGATATTGTTCTGTGCTTGTGGTTATCTTCCAATAACTTTCCTTTTTGCTTGCATATGTTGGCATGGTTTATTGCAATCATTAATATTCTGTTAAGGCTTACAAATATCTAATGTTGTTGTAGCTCATATTCTTGTCCTGGCTATCAGTGTGTTTCATAGGTAGGCTTTAGGTTGCTGTGATGCTAAATATGCTTAACTAGTCAATCACAATCACAATACGCCAAAGATGGTCAAATGGCTCATTCCATATGGTCATTGATGTTGGATGCTCCCCATTTTCTATTGTAGCTTAGATTTTATCCTGTGTTTACTTTTGCATAGTTGTAGGTCATGAATGACCGTTTTATTGTGGTCTAGTTCTTCTCTAATAAGAACATATATTGTTCTTGCTTGTGCATTTATCCAAACCTAGTTTTGCTTACGTGTGTACTATTTTGATTGCCCTGACAGACTGAACAGGATGTTAGAGTTTTTCATGTCATCGACAACTCTGCGTCACTAGTAGATTGGGGTGTTCGGCTGCCACCCTTGTCTCCGCCGTGGCCATCCTCCTCTTCATCTGTTCCACAACGTCCATGGCTTAAACAAGGTAAGACTCTAGTGTGTATTTAGCTATGGTGCACTTCTCGTCTGACTAAACAGTGGTGGAATTCAACCAAGGTTGCACGTGCAGGTACAGCTCATGGACGCCAAGGAGAATGATGCCTTAGACTAGTCTGAGAAGCCATCGCTGCCCTTGGATGTTCCCGCCGACAAAGACGGGCACATGGTGGTAAGAATGCTCTTCTCCTCCCGCAATTCTCCAACTTTGGGTTCATGGCCTTTGTACCAGACATGAAACCAATGGCTTGATATTGTGATGTGCTTCTGGTCACCTGCATGTTCATGTTCATCTGATTCCATTTGGTTGTCAGTTTAACTGGACATGATGGATTGTGTTCTTTACCTTATAACTTAGCTTCATTCATGTTCCTCAACTCTACCAGCAAAGGCTCCTACAAAAGACTTAATGGTTCAAAACATAAATACTGGGCACTTGAATTGTGTAAAAATCCTAAAGCCATAAGTTGTTATAGCAGATAAACCAATTCTCTGTGACACTGCAAATTGTGGTTTCATCTACGAGTTCCAAATAATGCACAACTTTTAAAAAAAGTGGTAAGTTTGTTAATGCCCAGCCGTTGGTACCATTAATGGCCGAGCCTTTTTTTATTATGCCTGTGTCGGAATCTGAAATATATCATTCTTTTCTTTTATCCAGTAGGAATGCTAATTGACAAAGATAGAAGGTGTTCTATTGTTCTAGCTCCCTACCCTTTCTTCAGTACTAGTCTCTATGTTGTTGCTCGTGTTGGGATGATCGTGGAGTGTTTTTTCTCGTGAAGCATGGAAATAAAAATAACCACCATTTATGAGACTGAATCAAAACTAACAACGGAAACTACGAGAAATGATTATTCGGAGCTACTCTGTTTTGAACCGTGGCTTACCGTTTGCTCTTCTTTTGTTCATTATATATATGTATGTAAATTCAAGGTTGAACTAAAAGATGCATTGTTTTTTGGCCTTCAGACACAAGATTGGGCTACCCAGCCAACGGTAAGTGGCGGTGTACTTCATCACAGCCTTCCGTTTTCGAAAACATCAGTCAATCCTTCGTTAAGTGAGCATAATGGACATGTTAGTGTTGCTGCCTTTAAAAACACAGCAATGGTTCTTTTGCTTGCTTATTTTTCTTTAGCTAGTCACGTTCCAAATGTTATCTAATAGTTATGATCTTCTGTGCAGCAATGACCCAACCATGCCCATAATGGCCATACAGTACAACAAGGCATCCTCGTTGGTCTATGTTGCAAATGGGTAAGTAAGCTCTTTCAATCTTTCTAGTATCGAGTGACTGCGACCGCCAACTTTAACCTTACCATCTTTAGGCTGCAGCACTTTCCATGCTTTCAAGCCGAAGGACTTCACTCCGAGGGCATACTCTACAAGCAATACAAATTCAGAGAGACACGAGGAAATCAAGTCAAAATCAACCGATTGTCTTAGACCCTTTTGCACATGGTAATTATCTTGCAGATATGCGGGGTGTGATGTTTTTTTGTCTGCCTAGCTTGCTGGTTGTCTTACTGGATACTGTAGCTAATTCTTTTTCGTATCTTCAGGACATTTGAGAGCACTCTACTCTTTAGTCTGTTGGAACAAAGTTATGATGTTTCCATTTCACACAAGAAATCAATTGCAAGAAGATCATGACAGCAGCTTGTCATGTAAGGTATAATTTGTGTCCTCTTTATTATGTCAGAATTACTTTGATCTTGATTAGTTGACTAGGTGATACTCTTGGAAGTTAATCATCGAGTGTTCCTTAATTTTTGTTTGTAGTTTATTGACGTCGACACTCCATTTGAGATTCCATACATCTTATCATAGATTTGGAATGAATCTGATCGCGATTATCTGGGTTTAGAACATGGACACAAAAATATCGAGATTCATGTGTGAGTTATGTCGACATTTTGATTAAGAAGGCTTTAGTTTTGTAGGTTAGAGAAATGTCATAGTGTTGCCTTGTTTTTGTTTGAAATTCCTGGTTAGGGATCTTCTTGATCCTTGATAGCAATAGTTGGTGATCATTCTGTGTTCTCTTTTGAGATGTTTGTCCACCTGTACGCCTTCATTTCCTAGGGCTTAGTTTGTGTGGACCAAGCCTCCAACTATTCTCTTGTCAATCTTTGTAGTGTTGAGTGAGCAGATTGCACTTTGTAGTAGGTTGCAAGCGGTAAATTGTTTTTAACCCTGAATGTGTTCTTCATGTAGGCGTTTCAAGCCAAAGGACGGATTCACTCCAAGATCATGTTGTGCAAGCAGCACAAATTCAGAGAGCCTCAAGGAAATCAAGGCAAAAGTGTACTGGCCATACAAACCTCTGTTCCTCTCTCACGTGGGTAAACCCCTCCAGTCCTCTCCGCTCTACTTTATCTCATGCACTTGTGTGCCTATGGCCATTGCGCCATGACAAGCTTAGTGTTTTGGTATCTCATGGTGGGTTGTGATGCCAACGTTTGTGCCTCTCGGGCTTCTGGTATAATAATTTGTGCCATCGTTTTACAGCAGTGATATCATAGTTCGATCCCTAGGTCTCTTATGCGTGCAGATCCGTAAGAGTATACCATGATTCTGTGCTGGACACCCTATATGAACCTTAGGTTTAACCCTAGCGATTTCTTGTTTTGTAAGTTCTCACATTAGCAACGAACTTGCTGATGTACATGGATAAATCTCTCTTGTTGCACTGATCTGGTGCCTTCAAAAGATGCATTTTCTTCCCCTATGAGCTTGCTGGGTGGATTATTATTTCCAAGTGCCACTGATAGTCGGATTCAAAATATGAAAACTGAGCCATCCAACTAATCAAAATGGCGCCTTTCCCTATTATGGAGCAAACTATATGATGTAGTTTGTGTTTCTAGTTGCCTTGCTGGGCGAAATGTGAACGCAATGTTTTTCTTGTTTTTATACCATTATAAAGTAGTGATCTAATGAGATATATTTTATTAAATGATCCTTTAACTTTGGAAAGTACTGATGCGTTAGCATATAAGTAACACGGATTGATGATTTGGCTGCGTGTTTCCTGCCTCATCGTCTTGCTGGATGATCTAGTGAGCAAGACCTGTTCTTTTTGTTGCAGGTAATTGCATAGTTGATTGTGCGTCACAGCATCAACCCTTGCACCTTCTATTGCTGA
Source organism: Triticum dicoccoides (assembly GCF_002162155.2). NCBI lineage: Eukaryota > Viridiplantae > Streptophyta > Magnoliopsida > Poales > Poaceae > Triticum > Triticum dicoccoides. The sequence continues at coordinate 34,862,682 of NC_041383.1, forward strand.
CATATACTTGTGAGTGCAAGACTTGTCAATGAGCACCTGGCAGCTGTTCTCTCCCTGGCAGTGAGTTCAGTCTGCTGCAACCACCTCTCCTTCGACGGTGGATCAGGTAACTGCTTGGTCTCCTCCCCAGACACCATGCTGTGTAGGCGTTGGCTTGTGGGGTGTCATGTGGATATACATGATTACATGAAATAAAGTCAGTCTTCTCTTAAGTTAAAACCATGCAATAATCTCTATTTTGTTCAAGATCAATGTGTTGATAGTTAGTACACGTATGTGCAGTGCAGGTGCTAGTGTTCTACTCCCTCCGTTCCTAAATATAAGTGAATCTACACTCATGTTGAAATCCCTAAAAGGGCTTATATTTAGAAACGGAGGGAGTAGCTGTTATGTGTGGCAACCGCGACAGTGGTGGCCACCTCTTCCTCAGTCCAGGCGAGTCCTGTGTTTGTGTGTTCGTCTTCTGGCTGCCACAATATTGATTGTGATTATCTTGTCATTGGCATTGATTCCTGTGCTGGTTAATTAGACCGTTGGCCACCAGAATGAATTTTCTTTTCCAGTATCTTGTTGCTCCACTTTTCTTTGTTTTTTTTGTTAGTTTTGGTACTGGATACCTGGTTATGTTTAAGACTAGTTTCTTAGCTGAAATATGATTCTAGGGAGCACTTGTCATTTGGGGATTATGGACTAGCAGGAATGAACCATAAAGCGACATAGTGAACCATGTTCTGTGTCATGTTTCTACTGCAGCAACGAAGGATCCTATTGAGCCCTCGGCCGAGACAGAACAAGTTTTTGAGGCGCTCACTACCAATCGTCGAAGACATGTCAAAGCCCTTGAGTTGGTCGGTTTCTCTAAGCACTGGAGCTGGGCGTTTTGCCCCTTTTTTGGGTAGTGTAATGTGGTGGGAGTTATTTTAACCTGTTAGTGAGGGAATCATCTTCTGGTAAAGATGATCATATATGTACAAACCTGTAGTGTTTGGTTTGGTTGTAGCTGATACTTATTTGTATATGGATTAGGTGCCTTTGATTTGATTCAACACGGGCTAGTGATGATTTATATGTACCAAATCTCTTTCATTTTGATGGATTTGCGACGGCGCCTGAGATTGATTTTCCTGCTGGCATGGCACAGTAGAATGTTCATCAGCATGCAAAGATTGCGGAAATTCAAATGCTCACATATATGTATGTATGTATGTATGCATGTATGTATGTATGCGCTTCTTCCTGTGCCTTTTAGCTTGGTTTCTTTGGTTTGTTGTCGAGTCGATTTATTTTCATTTGAGGGTTTCGAGCCGCGCCTGGTCTCGGTCCTGAATCTTGTTATGTTTAGTGTTTGTGAGCTGGTTGGTCATCGTACCTATGGTGGATGTTGATCGTTGCTTCGTGGTTATTATCTTTCCGGTTTCAGTATGTAGTCAGACCATATGATTTATCTATATGAAATTGGTTGCTCCAAAATAAAAATAAAAATAAAAAGGTGTGTGCTCCTGTGTGAAAGTAAAATCACCCAAGCACCTTCTTGTGGCCTTGTGCTCCTGGAGCCA
>NC_041383.1:34866367-34873433 GCF_002162155.2 Triticum dicoccoides
GATAGTTCTTATGGATGTCGAGGAGAGATGCGGGAAGAAAGTCTTCTGACAGCAGCAAAATCTCGACTGTTACCACATATTGGTGGATACATGTTCCTGTCGAGGATGATGGGCCAGTCTAGTTGACGTGTGCTTGTTTCACAAGATTCAGACAAGCCAATGCGAGCAAGGGTTAGTGAAAAATTATGTATGCATCATCTATCGTTGCATCCTTTCATTGGTAAAAATGCTACCCTATTGTCACATGCCTCGCTATTGTGTCTGTTTGATGAACATTTCGCGGTCAAGGTTATCTTACCATTTTCCTAGTTAGCCATATTGATCTTATACCGTCGTCATGTCACTACTATAGAATTCCCTCTAAATAGGCATCTAGGAAGTTCTATTTGCTCTTTTTCTAAATTCTATTTGGTGAGAAATTGATTTTGGGATCTAGATTGTTTTTTTGTCTCTTTGCTGATATCCTGAAAGAAAGTTTGTTTGTTCAATCATATCATTATCTTTCTGCTTAACTTGAGTAAGACATTGTTTGGAGGGAACTTGTAGGCATTATGGATCACTACTATGATTCCTATGCAGTCTTTTTTTTGTTTAAATGGCTGATTCAACGTTCTGTTGTTTGTTGTTTTTTAGATGATTGTTACTTGGTCTGGACTCAATACTCAAGATGTGGATGTTTTCTCCTATAAAACCTGCTATGCTACCCTCCCTCCCGAGGCACCTACGTGCCCAAGCGATTCTGGGGTGTTCAATGATTTTACTATGGTATGTTTTAACTGCTGACATTACCTCAACTGTCAATTTGTATTGTACGTTGACTGCTTCGTTGGTGGTGAATGGCAGAGGGGTCTCCTTATGTGCACTCTTCTCCGGTTTGTTAATCCTCAAAAAGAACAAAAAAATTGAGATTCTTTTGTCTTGTCTGTATCGTTCTACAACTTGTTGTTCAGGTTGATTTTCTTGGTCTTTATGTAGTATGTGGAGAGAGTTAAGTAGTAGGGTAGCCTTCCTTTGGTGGGAATTGCATAGTTCGCAGCTGAGTGAAGTAGTTAGTTCGATGGTCCGGGTTACAAGAAGAAGCATTCCTCTGTTCTGTAGGTAGTAGGTTCCTTTTGTTCTGAGGTGCTCCATGCCCCTTTGCTTGATTGCTATGTGGTAAGGCAACAAAGATTATTAGCAGTTCCGTGTACTAACCAAGAGAACATCCATTTCGTGATTTTGGGTTTTGAGTCGTCTTTGCTAAACCAGTTGCAGCTTGATGAGATAAGTACTAAGTATATCATGTGCATAATTTTCATCAGTCTGCATATTCAAATGACTACTAATATCCCCTTTGTTGTTATGTGGCACTGAATCAGTAGTCATTTTTGCAAAATCATGTGTCATGTTCCTTTCTGAAACATATAATATGGAGAGACAACCTATGGAACTATTCAGATTTGTATGGCAGCCTTAACTTCGCTGGGTAAGAAATTTATTTGATCTTCCTCCAACTGGTTTTTATCATATCAAACTACTGCAGAGCATACAAATTTCTTCACACATACCAACGATTCATTTTTGTTTACTAGCAATTCTTTTGTTATTTGCGCCTTCCATATGTGCATATATTGATGCAAGGCATGAGAAGATGCAGGTGAGTATTGTATTTCTTTACGACCCTCTCCTATATTTAATAGATGTATAATATGAAACATGTGATGTTTGTTTCAATTTTTTTTTGCTTTACCACATTTTGTGGACAGAGATCTAAACCTCCTTTCCATGTAATACTTTGAAGAATATTTTAATGCTAAATGTTTGAAGGATTTATACTGCTTCACCAAGCCAATGAATGGTAAAGATGTATCAAAATATGTTAATGATGGCAAAACTTTTAACTATACTACTATTAGATTTAAACATTTTTAGTTGCACATTTGTCAGCATCTCCTATATGGCCTGTCAAACTTCAATGCGGTTGTACAAGGTCAATAATGAAATGTTTTTCAGTTTTGTGTTGATTCATTCTTTTGTAGCCAGACACCCGGTGTTAGTCCCTCATGCAATTCGTGATAGTTTTACAGCACGGTGGAGTACATAAACTGATTTTATGCCTCTTCAAGCATCTTACATGAATAAATTAACTGAAAAATATTGGCTTAAGTGATACGGGGTCATGGGAAATCCCTTAGATATATCCTTGCAGAACAGAAGCTGCGAATGTGCGCTCCAGATTTTGTTACTAGTAATTTTTTATAATTCTACACGGTAAATCTTTATTTATAGGAATTTGCATGACTTCTTTTCATGTTCATTTTATATCTGCCATGATAAGTAGGAAATAATTGTCTTCTCATATATAATACTTTTTATAGGAATTTGCATGACTTCTTTTTATGTTCATTTTATAATAGTTTCAGGATTTGGTTGGTCTCTGGATCTTTTTATTTTTGTTTGGTTTTCCTTGCACATTTGTTATGTCCAATCGTAAATGTTTGATGCACACTGCTTGGAAGTTTCTTAAGTTTTTATAACATTGAATTCAAAAGGTGAAAAAAATAAATGAAATTTAGATGTTTATGGTCTTTTTCAAGCATCTAGATTTGTTAAATTACTTACTTGGGCACTGTTTGTGGTTGGTGTATCGCAATGAATAAATGTCCAATAACTTTCAATATCGACATCTCGCTTTCAATATCAACATCAAGGAAATAAGGTCTTGGTGGGTTAGTTTCGAAGATAGATGTCTAACGCTAACTGCAATTGGGTTAAGATAATATTAGCCTGAACAACCCAAAAATGACATTTTTGTGGAAAGTTGTTCAAAATCTTATTCCTGTGATCTGGCGAAGCGCTACCTATGTTTCTAGTCCAGGTAATTTTGGACTAGTTAGCACGGGTGGAGCTTTAGAAAGGCTCAATGGGGCGTGGGCCACCCAAGGCTGGAGCAATTTTATTATGCAAAGCCTAGCCCCCAATGCTGACCTACACCGATGTAGAGCAGGAACATAGTAGGCAGGAGCCTCGCATGAATAGCACTGAAGCATTTGTTTGGTCGCCACTCCTCGATAAAAGCACTATCTCAGGGTCCTACAACGCACATCAGCCACTAGCTACCGCGGCACCCGCCAAGGTCGAATGTGCTGCTATCAGTTTTTCCTTCCTTGGCTAGTTCCTGATCTCATGCAACATGAGTGCATGTTTCCATTTCGATGTCCCATCTCCTAGTAGTAGCAAGCCTTAAAAAAGTATTTTCTGCTAGCCAGTAGAATTTTGGTTCTGCACTACCGTAGAGGTGTGTGTGATTTTGTTTTCTTTGTACAAGCATGTATGTGCCGCCTTTCGTTTGTACTGCCATCATATTGTATTTTTTAGATTAGCAAACGATGTGGATGGTGGAACAATTTTTCATGCCCATGGGTGGGGTAAACGGAGAACATGCATGATGGTAAGTGCACAATTCTGTGCATGCCCATTGTTGTATGCACTAACAAGGGATTTTGGGCAGTGGTCTATGAATGATACACGTTTTTCCTATGTTTGGAAAATGACCCACATTGTTGCCCATGGGAATCACCAAAGATGTTGTACGGGTTAATATCATCAATGAAGTGATGATTCATGTTATTACATTTCCCCCTGCGGTCTTTTGACTATTACTTGTTCATGTTTCAGCTGGCTGCTAAAGCCCAATCAACAGAAGTTGTGAATGTGTGCTCCAGATGGGGTGGTTTTGCTAGAACTTTCAGGTAACCATCTTATTTTCATGTATATGAGATTTGCTGGAGATACAATATGCGTGCATGTGTAACACTATTGTGTACTTTTGAAGTTCCTCGGTGGAAAGCCAACTGGAAATGAGGTTACCGGAATAGATTTTGGAACAAGTAATTATTGTATCTATGTTATGGAGGGAAAGGTTTGTGGCTGTGACATCTTTGTTTACAACATTCATGTCTATGTGAAAAGTGCAGGCAAGTTTCTCTTTCATAAGAAAATGGTTCATAGAGCACACACTTGTCTGTCACAAGTGAGTCGGTGAGGATACCTAGCGGTATATTTGTCCTATTACGAGTAACTTAATGTTTGTCAGCGTTTGATAAAGCATATGGGTCTCCTAATCATCGTTTGTTACTTCCTATACACATATTTTCAAGAAGCAGGTTCTTGTTGCAATGTGAGGTTCACTTTCGGCCATCTGTTTTATTGAGGTAGTAGTTGATAGCTGTATGATCTGATGAGTGTTTATTCTGCATACATCGTACCACATATGTTGAATTGTGTGGTATGAAAACATGGGATTTTTGGTACGCAACTAGTAGGCATGATGGAGTAGTAATATGCTTCTAGTATAGTCCATATTTTAAATGGTTGATTCGACAGTTGGTTGCTTCGTTTATGTAAGCGACTATTCCTGGATTTGGTCTCCAAGCTCAAATTGTCGATAACAATTGCAAGAGATGGATGCATGGTACTGTTGTCAGAGGTTTCCTTTGTGCATTGGTTTCTCTTGCTTCTGTAAGGTTGCCTTTATCCAAATATGGGAGTAGGGTTGTCTGAATTTGGCATGCGATTTGCAGTTGTTCGTTATGAGATTATTTTATCTTGTTGTGTTATTCTTTGCAAGAACTAAAATTTTTTGTTTGTTTTGCTACTAGTATTTTTTAATTATTTATAGTAAATCTTTATTTATAGGTAATTGCATGACTTCTTTGTATGTTCATTGTCTATCAGGCATGATAATTAGGAAATAATTATCTTCTCGTATATAATACTTAGTTTCATGATGTCTTTGGTCTTTGGAAGTTTTTATGTTCGTTTGAGTGTCCTTGCATATTTTTTACGTCCAACCGTAAATATTTGATTCACACTACCTGACAATATCATATGTTGTTATAACATTGAATTGTAATGGTGAAAAAACAAATGATATTTAGATGTTTATGGTCTTTTTCAGACATCCAGATTTGTTAAATTGCTTATTTGGGCACTATTTGTGCATGATGTTTCACAATGCACAAATGTCCAATCGCTTTCAATATCAACAACTTGTTTTCCACGTCGACATCAAGGAAATAAGGTCATGGTGGGTTACCATCAAAGATATATGTGAAAGGTTGTCTGCAATTGGGGTAAGATAATATTAGCCAGAACAAGCCAAACATGACTTCATATTTTTGAGGAAAGTTGTGCAAAATCGTTTTCCTGTGATCTTATATAATGGTATGCGGCGAAGCACACCCTATATGTGCTTCTAGTTCACGTAATTTGCGGACTGGTTAGGTTAGTGCCGCTACCGTTTTTTCCTTCCTTGGCTAGTTCCTGATCTGATGTAGCATGATGAGTGCATGTTTCCATTTCGACGTCTCGTCTCCTAGTAGTAGCATGTCTCTAAAAAAAATATTATCACCTAGCCAGTGGAATTTTGGTTCTGCACTACCGTATAGGTGACTGATTTTGTTTTCTTCGTACAAGCATGTACGTGCCGCCTTTGGTTTGTACTACCATGAATGAAGCGATGATTCATGTTATTACATTGCGCCCTGTGGCTTTTTGACTATTGCTTGTTCACGTTTAAGCTGGCTTCTAAAGCCAAATAAACAGAAGCTGCGAATGTGTGCTCCATATGGTGTGGTTTTGCTAGAACTTTCAGATAAACAATTTATTTTTATGTATATGAGATTTGGTGGAGATACTCCAGTATGTGTGCACGTGTAACACTTTTGTGTACTTTTGAAGTTCCTAGGTGCAAAGCCAACTGGAAATGAGGTTATCGGAATTTACGTAAGAACAAGTAATTATTGTGTCTCTGTTATGGAGGGAAAGGTGTGTGGCCGTGGCATCCTTGTTGAAAACATTCATGTCTATGCGAAAGTGCAGACAAGTTTCTCTTTCTTAAAGAAATGGTTCGCAGAGCACACACTTGTCTCTTCACCAGTATATATGTCCTATTACGAGTAACTTAATGTCTGTCAGTGTTTGCTAAATGATATTCATTTCCTCATCATGGGTTGTTACGTCCTGTACACATATGTTCAAGAAGCAGGTTCTTGTTGCAATGTTAGGTTCACTTTTGACCATCTGTTTCTCTGAAGTAGTAGTCGATACGTTTATAATCTGATGGGTATTTATCCCGCATTCAATTTTAAAACAGGCGCTTCATGCGTACGCGTAAGGAAAGTGCAGGCCAGTTTTCCTTTGTAAAGCAAAAAGGTTCATAGAAGCACACACCTTTTCCCTCAGCATCCAGTTGCCGAAGAAATGTTAGGAGATGGCAGCAAATATGTAGGTTCTCCACATGAGGTATGTGACTTTCTTGCGTTAATTCTGTAATTTGTTTAGCAAAAACTCGCTTGTGTGCTCCCGCTCGCCTGATCCTTGTATGTGACACCATATTTGACCATTCATCCTCATTAATGCATTTTGTACTCACAAGAGTATTGAAAGGAATAGGTAATACAAATCATAGAAGTGTAGTTAGTTAGTTCTCTGTACTTGATGTGTTCTAACATATAGCCACACTTTTAGTAAATGCGTGTACTGTCTTGTACCTCTTCTCAGTAACCGCTAAAATTTATATGAACTTGGAGCGAGTAATTTCCTCCACACGTCTCATACTCCATCCTAAATAACTTGTCACTCAAATGGTCCCATTTGAGCGACAAGTAATTTGGGACGGAGGGAGAACTTTTTCCTACTAACCATCAAGTGCTACCGAGCAATCATCTGCCACACCTCAGTATCTACTTGTACGCATCCGCATCCATGATTACTAAAGTAGTGATCTAAATTAATTTAAGATTTTTTATAAACTATATAAGGTTTTTTTGACCACTGATGTAGTGATCTACAAAGTTTAATACTCCCTTTTTAACAAATATAAGAGCAATTAGATCACTATTTTAGCTATATAAACACCCTTATATTTATTTAAGGATGGAATATTAGTTTACAGAGGTAGTAATAATCAAGTGTACAAATCAGAAGAGAGAAAAAAATCCTATTCTCGTACCTCATGATCTGGGAATAATTGGAGATCCATATTGCCTGAACTGAGCAATCACCCTCCGCCTTGGTGATCTTT
>NC_041383.1:34875513-34879713 GCF_002162155.2 Triticum dicoccoides
AGCGTGCCTTTTCCAGTCAGTCTCCCCTCATACCGCGATTTAGGGAGACCTATCTTCTTAAGGCCAGGAATGAAGTCAACACAAAACCCGATGACATCCTCTGTTTAATGGCCCATGGAGATGCTTTCTTCTGGCCTAGCACGGTTACGGACATATTTCTTTAGGACTCCCATGAACCTCTCAAAGGGGTACATATTGTGTAGAAATACGGGGCCCAGAATGACAATCTCGTCAACTAGATGAACTAGGACGTGCGTCATGATATTGAAGAAGGATGGTGGGAACACCAGCTCGAAACTGACAAGACATTGCACCACATCACTCCTTAGCCTTGGTATGATTTCTGGATCGATCACCTTCTGAGATATTGCATTGAGGAATGCACATAGCTTCACAATGGCTAATCGGACGTTTTCCGGTAGAAGCCCCCTCAATGCAACCGCAAGCAGTTGCGTCATAATCACGTGGTAGTCATGAGACTTTAGGTTCTGAAACTTTTTCTCTGCCATATTTATTATTCCTTTTATATTCGACGAGAAGCCAGTCGGGACCTTCATACTAAGCAGGCATTCAAAGAAGATTTCCTTCTCTTCTTTGGTAAGAGCATAGCTGGCAGGACCTTCATACTGCTTTGGAGGCATGCCGTCTTTTTCGTGCAAACGTTGCAGGTCCTCTCGTGCCTCAGTTGTATCTTTTGTCTTCCCATACACGCCCAAGAAGCCTAGCAGGTTCACGCAAAGGTTCTTCGTCACATGCATCACGTTGATCGAAGAGCGGACCTCTAGGTCTTTCCAGTAGGGTAGGTCCCAAAATATAGATTTCTTCTTCCACATGGGTGCGTGTCCCCCAGCGTCACTCGGAACAGCTAGTCCGCCGGGACCCTTTCCAAAGATTACGTGTAAATCATTGACCATAGCAAGTACGTGATCACCGGTACGCATGGCGGGCTTCTTCCGGTGATCTGCCTCGCCTTTGAAATGCTTGCCTTTCTTTCGACATTGATGGTTGGTCGGAAGAAATCGACGATGGCCCAGGTACACATTCTTCCTGCAGCTTGCTAGGTATATACTATCGGTGTCAAGTAAACAGTGCGTGCATGCATGGTATCCCTTGTTTGTCTGTCCTGAAAGATTACTGAGAGCGGGCCAATCGTTGATGGTCACGAAAAGCAACGCCTTTAGGTTAAATTCCTCCTGTTTGTGCTCATCCCACGTACGTACACCGTTTCCATTCCACAGCTCTAAAAGTTCTTCAACTAATGGCCTTAGGTACACATCAATGTCATTGCCGGGTTGCTTAGGGCCTTGGATGAGAACTGGCATCATAATGCCCTTCCGCTTCATGCACATCCAAGGAGGAAGGTTATACATACATAGAGTGACGGGCCAGGTGCTGTGATTGCTGCTCTGCTCCCCGAAAGGATTAATGCCATCCGCGCTTAAAGCAAACCATGCGTTCCTTCGCTCACTTGCAAACTCATCCCAGTACTTTCTCTCGATTTTTCTCCACTGCGACCCGTCAGCGGGTGCTCTCAACTTCCCGTCTTTCTTACGGTCCTCACTGTGCCATCGCATCAACTTGGCATGCTCTCCGTTTCTGAACAGACGTTTCAACCGTGGTATTATAGGAGCGTACCACATCACCTTCGCAGGAACCCTCTTCCTGGGGGGCTCGCCGTCAACATCACCAGGGTCATCTCGTCTGATCTTATACCGTAATGCACCGCATACCGGGCATGCGTTCAGATCCTTGTATGCACCGCGGTAGAGGATGCAGTCATTAGGGCATGCATGTATCTTCTGCACCTCCAATCCTAGAGGGCATACGACCTTCTTTGCTGCGTATGTACTGTCGGGCAATTCGTTATCCTTTGGAAGCTTCTTCTTCAATATTTTAAGTAGCTTCTCAAATCCTTTGTGAGGCACAGCATTCTCTTCCTTCCACTGCAGCAATTCTAGTACGGTACCCAGCTTTGTGTTGCCATCTTCGCAATTGGGGTACAACCCTTTTTTGTGGTCCTCTAGCATGCGATCGAACTTCAGCTTCTCCTTTTGACTTTCGCATTGCGTCCTTGCATCGACAATGACCTGGCGGAGATCATCATCATCGGGCACATCGTCTGGTTCCTCTTGATCTTCAGCAGCTTCGCCCGTTGCAGCATCATCGTGCACATCGTCTGGTTCCTCTTGATCTTCAGGAGCATCACCGTATTCAGGGGGCACATAGTTGTCATCGTACTCTTCTTCTTCGCCATCTTCATCATAACCCCTATTTCTCCGTGCCTCGTCCAAACATTATAGTGTGGCATGAAACCCTTGTAAAGCAGGTGGGTGTGGAGGATTTTCCGATCAGAGTAAGACTTCGTATTCCCACATACAGGGCATGGACAACACATAAAACCATTCTGCTTGTTTGCCTCAGCCACTTCGAGAAAATCATGCACGCCCTTAATGTACTCGGAGGTGTGTCTTGAACTGTACATTCATTGCCGGTTCATCTGCGTGCATTATATAATTAAGTGACCAAATTAATAGAAGTTCATCATCACATTAAAACCAAAGTACATACATAGTTCTCATCTAACAACATAAAGCTCTGCAGAGCATCTAAATTAATTAAACCATACACTGAAACTATGTAAAACATTTCAATGCGAAAACAAATGCGATCATAATCGCAACCAATGTAACAAACTGATCCAACGGCATAATGATACCAAGCCTCGGTATGAATGGCATATTTTCTAATCTTTCTAATCTTCAAGCGCATTGCATCCATCTTGATCTTGTGATCATCGACGACATCCGCAACATGCAACTCCAATATCATCTTCTCCTCCTCAATTTTTCTAATTTTTTCCTTCAACAAATTGTTTTCTTCTTCAACTAAATTTAACCTCTCGACAATAGGGTCGGTTGGAATTTCCGGTTCAACAACCTCCTAGATAAATAAAATCTATGTTACGTTGGTCGACATAATTGTCATAAACAATAAATGAACCAATAGTTATGAAAAGATAATATATACCACATCTGAATCATAGACAGGACGAGGGCCGACGGGGGCGGATACCAAAACCATCTCACTATATAAGATGCAATAATAAAAGTAAGAAAATTATACAATTATCTATATAAACATACAAGTAAGAGTTTTTTTCCTTTCAGAAAGAAGATAAGAACAAGAGGCTCACCACGGTGGTGCCGGCGACGCGGGCGATCGACGGCGGTGAAGACGGGGACGGGACGTGACGGACCGCTAAACCTAGACAAATATTGAGAAAAATGGAGCTTGGAGGTGGAGCTTGGAGAGGAGAAAGCTTAAGTAGTGTGGCTCGGGCATTCCATCGAACACCTCGTGTGTATAGGAGGTGAGCTAGAGCAACACAAAGCTCTCTCCTCACCGGCCACGAAATACAGAGCAGTGAGAGTGCTCTGCTCGCGGGGTATATATAGGCAATTAATTGGTCCCGGTTCGTAGCATGAACCGGGACTAAAGGGAAGCCTTTGGTCCCGGTTCATCCCCCCAACCGGGACCAATGGTGGTGGGCCAGGAGCAAGGCACATTGGTCCAGGTTCGTCCCGCCAACCGGGACCAAAAGGTCCAGACGAACCGGGACCAATGGCCCACGTGGCCCGGCCGGCCCCCGGGGCTCAAAAACCTTGTCCAATGCCCCCATTGGTCCCGGTTCTGGATTGAACCGGGACTAATGGGCTGGACCGGCCTGGACCATTGCCCCCTTTTCTACTAGTGCTCGTTCGTCCCGCCTCCCGTCGTTGCACAACCCCGGGCTCTGGTAGTGACATGTGGGATTGGCGCGGCAACATGTGCTGGCGGTTAAACAAACATGTAGGACCCACGCGTCATGTGTCGACGGAGGGCAGCGCCATCGCTAGATTGATGTCAAGTCAAGGATTCACAACTCATACTTAACAATATGTTGAGGTCGATCCGGCCGATTGATTTTGGCACGCATGCGTATTTGTCCGATCCTGCCGGGCGTTTGAGTTGAGGTCGATCCGAGCGTGCATCGAATCTCGTTTTTTTACCCCTGCTAGTACACGTAATCAAGGCTCTCCAAAAAGAAAAAGGAAAATGAAAAAAATGCACGCGTCGGTTAGAGCATTTACATCCGGACGCCTCATAGCCGCCTCAAACATCCGGTCTGACTGCCCGGTCACTGACCGACCAAAAAAAAAA